>NW_026896319.1:0-214189 GCF_033153095.1 Gastrolobium bilobum | reverse complement strand
TGTCATACTTAGTGGTATAGATTTGTGGCTGTATGTATCCCCATTCAACCTCCTTCGGTCACCTTGTCCACGGAGTACGACCTGAAGGCTACCCCTCATTGGAACCAGGTGCATGGAACTTCGCTACCGGAGGTAAAATAAGATTAATCCTTCATTTGAGGATAGAGACACGTCTTCTGGCCTTCAAAGATTTTTCAAGAATTTGCTCGAGACAGGATTTGAACTCTTAACCCAAGCAAACCCTTGAGAGCTCATTTGCTAATTCAGCTACCCTTGGGGGTTTCTAGCACCAATAGCAATGTTACCTCACACCCTTTTAACTATTTGATACCTTTTTCTTTTGGGGATAAAATAATTGTTTCTAGGATTTAGATTCTCTTATATGAAAAAATGGTCATATGGTCATGTTATTTGATTATAATCACTCATTTTAATATTATATACTTTTCTCTCACTTATGTGATCATCAATGAGTGATTGTGATCAAATAACATGACTATATGATATTTTTCTCTCTCTTATATCATTATCAATAAGTGATTGTGAAATAACATTCACAAAAAAGATCCAAATCCTTGTTTCTATTACTTGTATATCTGAACTCTGTCAGTTATCATAAAGAACTATGCAAATTTCAAAGCAATTTTTTTTTTTTTTGGTAAGGTACATTTTTGCTAGGTAACTCGGGGGTGACTTTGCCAGATAGGCACATTTATTGTTTCGAAACCTGACCTTTAACAATTTTAATCAGGTATTCAATCTCATCAGAAACTTCTTTCATTGAAGGCCGTTGATGTCTTCTCTGGTGATCCATACATGTAGCTGCAAGATAACCCAATGATTTCATAGTTTCCAATTCCAAATTGCTAGCTCCCTCTTTAAGCAACGGATCAACAACATCCATCAACTTATCATCAATCAATTTCTTCTTAGCATACACAGCCAAGTTACATTCTCTTCTTCCCTATTGAAATCAATAGCTTTCTGAGCAGTTAGAAGCTCCATCAACACCACTCCAAAGCTATAAACATCACTCTTATCTGTGAGTTGAAAGTTACGATAGTATTCAGGGTCAAGATAACCAAGTGTTCCCCGAGCACTAGTGAAGATATGGCTCTTATTTTCTTCAGCTAATTCAACAAGCCTAGATAAGCCAAAGTCTGAAACTTTGGCATCAAACTTATCATCAAGAAGTATATTACTTGATTTCACATCACGGTGGTAAATGGGTGGCACAGCAGAAGAATGAAGATATGAAAGTCCTTCAGCTGTTTGGTGTGCAATTTTGAGTCTTTGATGCCATTTGAGAGGTGCCCTTGTTCCAAAAGGGTGGTGGCGATGTATGTAATCAAAAAGTGTGCCATTAGAAACATACTCATATATTAGTAAAGGGTGTTCAAGTTCCAAGCAACAACCAAGAAGTCTCACTAGGCTTCTATGGTTAACTTGGCAGAGTATTCGAACCTCATTTTGTATTTGATCAATGCCTTTTGTGTTTCCAAGCTTGGCACGCTTGATGGCAGTGATGGTTCCATCATCAAAAGTTCCCTTGAACACTTCACCAAAACCACCAGAGCCAATGAGATTTTCTTGGGAGAAATTGTTTGTTGCTTTCTTTATCTCTCTGCCCGTGAAGATCCTCGATGATAAAGCATTAGCTTTAACACTTGAGATTTCCTTCTTCCTTTTCATTATGGTCTTCTTTGCTTTTCTCTTCACTTGACTATGCTTCTTGTAGAGAATGACTCCAATTACTGTTGCTATAGAGACTATTCCTCCTAAGGAAATAGCCACCGCTGAAAACAGCATAGTTTAAGAATAAAAAAGAGCACAAACACAATGGTCATTTACAAGTAAATTATATTGCATTTGGCTTGTCTCTCACAAGCGAACAAAGTGAAAAGGGTAAGCTCTTAGGTGAAAGCTTTATTAATTTTATATTTTCCTAACACTATTTTCTAATATAGGGGTCAATTAGGTGGAGATATTTTGATCATAGAAACTTTAAAATCATGTAAAGAATTATTTTAACTCAAAAATTTAGATTAATTAAGTAAAAGTTTTATTAATGCTTTTATATTTCTAAAAAAAAAAAAACATAACAGCTATAGTAAACGTGAGTAATTATTTGTTAGCAGATACCAGTCAGAAGCATTTTCTTTTTTTTACGAACTTTGCAGGGGCTGCCTTTACCATGTCCTGTGCACTTTGTATCTGCATATTAAAAAATAAAAATTAAACAACAATAAAGGGTTCCGATTAATCTATATTTTTTTTCAGGAAAAATTGTTCAAAGCAAACTAAAATTTGAAACACGATGAAAGAAAAAAAAATCCTAATGTTTAGTGTTGATATTTAATATACTGCTAAAGTAACGAAAAAATTTAAAATGCACGATGAAAATCATAATGAAAATTAAAATAATGAAAGGAAAAAAATAATATTTTTATAATGTTCAGATTTAAAAAATTAATTTTTGTTTTCTAAGATAAACTTTATTTTATTAAACAAAAATATTAATGTAATTCTTTTAATAAAACGAAATATCAAAATTTTTGCAAGTGATTTCTTTAATTAAAAATATTTCTTAAAAATTTATAATAGCAACTTAACACGGATGTTCTTTTTTGTCACAAATAATGTGAATATACAATTTTTAATAATTATATGTGTATACACTTTTGACATAAAAAAATAGTTATGGGTTTAGATTAGCTTACTTATAATTTTTTGAAAAAATCGTAAGGATAATATATTGTTTTGAAATTAAACTGAACCAAAACATAGACTCAATCACAACATTATGTGAACATTTATATCATATATATAATTTGAGAAAGGTTGTATTTATAAATTTTTTATTTACAAATTCTTATTAACTATATTATATGTTATCGTTAACATATTCTTGAGTGAAGTCTTACTTGAAATATATAATATAATTTGTAAGTTTATAAAAATAAAAATTTTCAATATAACTTTCCTCGTACAATTTTAACCAACAAATATACCAAGTATTAACTTTAGCTTTGGAAGCAAAAATGTTATATTAATAATGGAAAAAATATGTGTTATTTAAAAAAATACAAAATTATGTCATTTTAAATAAAATATAAAGATAGATTATGAAAAAAAAAATAAACAAAACAAAAATAAAAATATGAATCTCATCTTTTTATAAAAATAAAATGATATAAATGATATCATTAAAAATACAAGCATTTTTTCCATTAATAAAACTAACAACTTTACCTGTGGACTTACTTTGTGTTTGGGATTGACACAAGATTGGTGCAACCAACATCACCTTGCTGCCTTTAAACTCATGGAAGACAAACTTTAAGATATGAAATAAAGATAATTTTCTAATAGATGCTAAAGTTTGAAAGATTAAACTTCTAAAATTTAGATGTTCCACATCGGCTTTAATATGAATTGAAAAGTGCTTTATATACCTCACAAAAGCACAGACAGGTATAAAATTTGGCAGCACGTGAACGACAGATCTTTGGTTGACCGGGTTGCTATTGGCTCGCCGATTCACGGTTTTTGGTATACCCGGCCGGTCGAACCCGAGTGACTCCGGTTTGCAAGGACAATCGATCCAATAACAAACTCGAACCGGCTTAAGGACCGGTTCAACGGTTTCCGGGTTGAACCGACCGGTCCGAGCCGGTTTTAACAACACTGCAACAAAGAATTGCTAGTGCTATGTGTTGTCATTAGATGAGTTGTGGGCTTGTTGGGCCCAAGCCCATTTATGTCAGTGGCTATGTTAGGCCTAATGGGTCACACACTAACACCTTATTGTCATGATGATATAACATTAAAGCTATTGGGCCTAATAATGGTCGTTAGCCCAAAAAGAAGTTTGGAAGCCCACCTAAAAGGAAAAAGGGCGCATGGATCATGTAATGGGCTTGGATGGTCCAAGATATTACTAATTAATTTAATTAGTTAAATTAATTATCAAATATTGAAATTTTGAATTTTGAATTTTGAATTTAAATGTTTGAACGTTTGAATTTGAATTTTGAATTCGAATTTGAATTGTCTATGAAAAGTTGTTTCATAACAAAAGAATAAGATAAGATCTTGTTGGAACAAATCGCTAGTATCAAGAGGAGATCTTTGATCACATCCAAGGCTGAATTTGGGGCGCCACTTTGGTTGTTGAGTGTCATCTTGTCAACCAAATAAGGTCCAAGTCAGATTTGGTTTGTTGAGAAATCAGTGAGCTAGTTAGTTCAAATTTGAATGCAACTACACAACGTATCTGGACTGTTTTTGGGGCTGAATTGGGCGCACCATATGGCTTGCCATATGATGTTTGTTAAGTCAGATATTTGTTAAGATATTGACTTGATATCATGAGGATATGATAGGAGGTTGTTGGCAAGATTTGATGTTGCAACAACTCCATTTTTCCTCTCCATTGTGCGCTACTTATGGTCAGATTTTTAGAGAAAAATCTGATCCAATTTTGATAGTTCTCTCATCTCCTTTGGTCATCTTTTTGTTAGGTTTTTCTTAAGAGGTTTTGAAAAATAACCTAGCCATATATCATCAAATCCATGCGCCACTTTTGTGGAGTTTTAAGCTGAAAATTTCACTCTTTTAAACACCTTAACCTAGCCTCTTCCTTCACACATTGGACGCCTAGCAAGCTTTTGTGGTGATCAATTGGTGGCTTTTCAAGAAGAGTTCTTGCATCTTGACGTGGGTGGTGTGGATCAACGTTAGAGGGTTTGAACCCTTCAAACCTTACACTGATCTCCTTGGTGTTTGAATCACTAACAAAGGTAACATCATGCTATCTTAAAGCATGAGTCTTGATTGCATGTGTGATTCCGCATGAAAAATTTTGTTTTTCCCTCTCACATGCTTCGGCCTTCAAGATCAATTTAACTTTCAAAGTGTGTGTCCTTTTAAAGGATACAAATTGTATCATTTTAACATTATGTCTTACCGGTAAGACATAGTTATAACATGAAAAATAACTTTCTTTTCTCTCTCCACATCAGCTGAAGTGACTGAGGAAAGAATTTTTTTTTCATATTATAAATATGTCTTACCAGTAATATATAATGTCAAAAACTAAAAGAACGTAAGGATGTGTCCTTTAAAAGGATAAACCTTTTTCTCTACTTTTAAATGGGCTTATTTAGTTTAGTTGGGCCCAAATTTTAAAACAAGTCAACTAATCATTTTTGTGATTAAGATTAGAAGTCTTTCTTTTAAAAATAATAAGAATAAGAATAATAACACAACTTATTATAATAAAGTGAAAAAAACAAATATAGAATATAAAAAAACAAAAAGGTGAAACACAAAAATAATCATAGTGTACATGTTTCTTATTATTTGTTTGCATTTAGATGGTTTGTTTACTTTATATTGAGTATTTATTTTCTATTTAGGTGATGTCAAATTATAATTTTAACCTTAGTTAATTATAATTACTTATATAATATATATAACAAGTAAAAACAAAATTAAAACAAGAGGTGCCTTGGCACCTACTGGTGTGGGCGTGGCTATGCCACTGTTTACCAATGTACTAGATTTGAAGTTTGATCATGTAAAATTTGACCATGTTATTTGAAAATTTTCATTTTTTTTATAAACATTAATATTTATAAATAAGTGGATTTTTATTGTGAATATTTATAAACATTAAATAAAGTGGAGTTTTATTGTGAATATTTATAAAAAAAAGTCAACACAAAGATTATCGAAAAATTTTAACCGAGAGAATTCAATCCTGAATTCTATGGGGGCGTTGTTAGTATATGGATGTCCTAGAGACAATCTTTTGATTAGATTAGGACATATGTGGACCTTTTATATTGTCGCAAATAAATAAAAGCACTCTTTATCCTATTTCATATTTTGTCTCAATATTATTGTTAATATTTTATATGAGTAACTGGATAAACCCCTTGGAATAGAACAGGTATCTCTTGAGTATGAGAGATTATGAGATTATCTACCTTTAGAGTCAGTAAATTGAAGATTCCTTATTTCGAATAAAGCTTACCCTAAACCGCAAGGATTGATACATTTCCTTACCCTAGGTTTAATGGGAAGGTAACTGAGTCGAAAGGAAATATATACGGCAACCAAATATGTGTAATAGGATGATCAAGTCATTAATCTAACTAGCTCTAGGGCAACAAAGCATTGCTAGTGCTTTGTGTTATCATTAAAAAGGTTGTGGGCTTGTTGGGCTCGAGCTCATTTATGTCAGTGGCTATGTTGGACCTAATGGATCACACACTAACACCTTATTGTCATGATGATCTAGCATTAAAGTTATTGGGCCTAATAATGGTTGTTAGCCCAAGAAGAAGTTTGGAAGCCCACCTAAAGGGAAAAGGGCACATGGATCATGTAATGGGCTTGGATGGTCCAAGACATTACTAATTAATTTAATTGGTTAAATTAATTATCAAATATTTAAATTTTGAATTTTTAATTTGAAATTTGAATTTTGAAGTTGAATTTTGAAATTCGAATTTTGAATTTGAAATTTGAAATTTGAATTTTGAATTTTGAATTTTGAATTTGATTTTTGAATTTTTAATTTGAATTTTGAATTTTGAATTTGAATTTTGAATTTGAATTTAGAATTTAAATGTTTGAATGTTCGAATTTAAATGTTTGAATTCGAATTTGAATTGGCTGTGAAAAGTTATTTCATAACAAAAGGATAAGATGAAATCTTGTTGGAACAAATCCCTTTATCAATAGGAGATCTTTGGAGATCATCCAAGGATGAATGGGGCGCCACTTTTGGTTGGATATGAGTGTCATCTTGTCAATCAAACAAACTCCAATCAGATTTGGTTGTTGAGAGAATCAGTGAGCTAGTTGGTTCAAACTTGAATGCAACTGCTCAACGTATCTGGACCCCTTTTGGGGCTGAATGGTGAGCATAGATAGGATGGTCATATGATGACCATTAGGTCAGAATCTTGATTAGATAAAGACTTAGTCTCATGCAGATTCAAAGTGGAGGTTGTTGGGAATTTTGAATTGCAACAACTCCACATTTATCTCCTCTTGTTGTGCGCCACTTTTAATGTGATTAAAAGTGAAAAATCTGAATCAACTCTCTAATTCCCTCACTCTCTTGTGCGCCAACTTGGGTAAGTTCTCCTTAGGGTTTTCACAAAAAATCCTAGCCAATTCTACTCCAATCCATGCCCCACTCTTGTGAAGTTTTCATGTTAAAGACTTCACTATTCTAAACACCTTTACCTAGCCTCCTCCTTCACACATTGGACGCCTAGCAAGCTTGGTGTGGTGGTCAATTGGTGGCTTTCAAGAAAGTGTTCATGCATCTTGACGTGAGTGGTGTGGATCAACGTTAGAAGGTTTGAACCCTTCAAACCTGACAGTGATCTCCTTGCTGTTTGAATCACAAACAAAGGTAACATCATGTTGTCTTAAAGCACGAGTCTTGAATGCATGTGTAGTTCCGCTTGAAAAATTTTGTTTTTCCCTCTCACATGCTTCGACCTTCAAGGCCAATTTACTTTCAAGTGGTATTAGAGCCCGGTCGCTTTACTATCGGCGGGTGATGGTACTTTGTTTGTAAAAACTTGTTCTTTACGGTCAAAAATTCTTTTAAGAATTAAAGCATGAATCATAGCATATGGATTTTGAAATACTATGCTTTAAATTGTTAAAGTTTTTATTTTATGAACATGATAATGTGATTGCTATGTTCATATATCTGTATGTGTTCATGGTTTTGTTTCTTTTTCTTTGTGAAAGTTTTGAAAAGAAACACCTTTTTGAAAAGGATGGCTCGGCCATGAGGGGTACTTTGAGTACCTTAATTGTTTTTTTATTTTTCTCTATGAATTGTTCCATGAGAATGACATGAAATTTTTTGTGAAATTTTTTATCATATATATGGATATGTGATTCGGCCATACAAGGTGTGGTGTCTACATGTGTGGTTTAATTTTGTGTTCTTTGAGAAAGAGTCATCAAAATTTGAATTATATTAATTGTTATATAATTCGGCCATTAAGAAATTTTGAATCATGATTCTTGCAATGATATTTTAATTGTTAAAATGATAAGACGTATGGATGAACATGTTATATAATATTTGATATTATGTGCTTGCAAGTTATTTGAATTTTCAGGTGCAAATTGGAAGGAGATGATCATGGTGCCCGAGTTTGAATTTCAAATTTTATATTTTAAATTAAAGGTGTAATTTTGATCGATTTGAATTAAAATGTAAATTTGAATTTTAAATTTTGAATATTCATTTGTCCCTCCAAAGATGTTTTGGAGTTTCTTTAATTATTTTGTAATTAGAGAATTAGGCTAGTGGCGTTTAGACGACAAGGAGCCGTGGCTTGAGAAGCAAGAAAGACGAATGCACGAGCACCTATGTAGCACCGATACGTCATGCGACACGTGACACGACACGACACTCCGACACGTCAATCCTAAAAAATTATGGATTTCGACACGTTGGGACACGTTTTAATATTAAATAATATTTTTAATTTATATAGTGTATATTTCATTTAATATTTAATAATTTAACAAAAAAAAACTAAATTAATAATACCCATCAACACGTTATAAAGATGGAAGCTTTAATAAAAAAAATAAGAACTGGGATGAGAGAGAGATATAATATCAGATGGAGAGATCAAATCATATTAGAGAGAGATCAGAGAGAAGAAGATACAACAAGAGCGTGATAGGAATCGACAACAATAATGTTGAGATGATCTCTTATCTACTTAAGGGGAAAAAAGACAAAAAGATAAAATTGATATGATCAGGTGCAAGCTTTATTAATATATTTTAACTTTTAAAAAAAATAAATTTTTAAAAAATATTAAAAAAAATTACGAAAATGCCATTTGACCGTGTCGGACACGGTCAAATTCGCGTGTCGGAATGGTCAACGTGTCGGAAAAAGTCAACCGCGTGTCCGACACCGTGTCGGAGCGTGTCAGAGCGTGTCGCCGTGTTGGAGCGTGTCGGACCCGACTCTTCCTGTTTTTACAAGTGTCCGTGCTTCCTTGACGAGCACCATGACCGTTTCAAATAAAATTGTTTTATATGCATGTATGCTTTTATGTTTTAAAAAACGACTAGTATGCATGAAATTGGACAAATCGCGTTTGTATGTATTATTATGCACGCCCAATTACAACTAGTGTAAACCGATAGATGTTTGACATAGGTTACGACTAGCATGATAACATTCATATGCGTTTGATGAGACTTAGTAAACCTTAAATAAAAGGAACCCTTAAAAGGAATAAATTATTAAGCGCATGATTACCTCCCACCACCAATATTACTCAAACCTCCTCTAAATAGTGGTGCTCCACAACTCAGTTGAGACCCACTGTTTCGTTGAGCAAAAGTAGTGTTAGAAGTGTGAGACACTTAGGGTGCTGGTTAATGCTTAACTGAGGAATATGTTGCAGGCTCATCCGGGCTTATGTGCTTAGAGTAATAATGTTAGGTTGGTTGCATGAGATGCACCACTAAGTGACAAGGAGTTGTCAACCTAATGTTAAGAGAGAGTATGAGATACTGTTGATAAGGATCAACCCATTATTTAAATTAATCTTGCGGTCACAGACGGAGATTAAAAATAAATAATCGTACTCTTAATCTCACTAAGGTAAAATCTAAAAGTAAATTAACCCTAAGTGAAATGGTAAGGGTCATTGACTTAGATAAAATAGTGAGAGAGACAAATTATTTAAAGTCTTTAATAATTTGTAATACGACAATATATATTAATTAATCTATTTTTACATTTTCAATTTTTAGTATCACTAATAAATTGTCATACTAACAAATTTGAATTGACTCGTGCTAATTTTATGGAGTGGTATCGGAATGGCCACGTTAGCTATTGCTGTTCTCACTCTCACTCGTTCTCGTTCTTCTTCTTTTTCTTCATCTTGTTATTCCAAATTGTTCTTCACTCACAGTGTCAACCATTTCAGCACAAAGCTTCTTCTTCTATCCTCTCTGTCTTCCAAAACCCTGAATCAACAACGTTGTTGCAACTGCAAAAAGGGAATGGCTTCTTCAAGAGCCACCTCTGACTCTGATAGAATCACTGCTCCTTATGGCTCTTGGAAGTCACCAATCACCGCCGATGTTGTCTCAGGCGCCTCCAAGAAGCTCGGCGGCACCGCCGTCGATGGTCGTGGCCGCCTCATCTGGTTGGAATCACGTCCAACCGAATCAGGGTAAGCTTAAGTTTTAGCTTTTTCTCAATGAAAAAAAAAGTGCTTTTTGGAGAAGCTGGAAGTAGAAAAGGTGAAAGTTTTAAACTATTGGAGTTTGCAAGATGACCCTTTTGGTTACTCAATTTGTTTCAGACGGGCTGTTCTTGTTCTTGAGTCAGAAAAACCTGGAGGTGACCCTGTGGATATTACTCCTAAAGAGTTTGGAGTGAGAACATTGGCTCAGGAGTATGGAGGTGGTTCTTTCACTGTTTCTGGGGATGTTGTCTTTTTTGCAAATTACAAGGATCAGAGATTGTACAAGCAGTTCATCAGTTCTCTGGGTGAGGAAGCAACAATTTTTGTTCCCCAATAACTATTTTCCAAATCAAAGTCATACTGTATTATCATGAAATGAGACATGTGTTTGTGCCCCTTTTGACCTGATGTGTAGTCTTACTCTTTTGTTAGTTACATCTTGTTACTAAGTTTTGTTTTTTTATAATTAACTTTGGTTAATATATATATATATATACACATATTGATTTGTACCAATCTGGGAGTATTGATTTGGTGTTATGTTATTCTCAGAAGTGTATGTGAAGCAATTTTCTTATTTGGTGCTGAACTTTTGTGGTTTTTTACCCTAGCAGATGTGCCTCCTGTGCCTCTCACTCCGGATTATGGTGGACCGGTAGTCAGCTATGCAGATGGAATATTGGATGCCCGCTTTAACCGTTATGTTAGTGTAATGGAAGGTAAGCGCTCGAGAATCAGTTTATCTTCAAGGGTTATGTTAGAATGTAGCCAGAGTGTTTTTACTTGTTAAATCATTCATTTGTTTGGTCATAATTGTGTAATCATGTTTCTAGATCGTCGGGAGAACAGTCTAAATCCACCTACAACAATTGTATCTATAGCACTTGGCAGCAAGGATGTTCAGGGTAATAATTTCCATCTTACTAGTGAGAGGTTGAATGAATACTGCAAATAAGCATTTCATTGTAGCTAGTCAAAGGTTTTCAAACGTTGTGCTATTTTCACTTGCTTGATGGCTGTTTTCATTATGCAATCAATATTGTGTCTGACTGAATTTTTTTGTCATTCAGAACCAGTAGTACTGGTTGGCGGGAGTGACTTCTATGCTTTCCCACGTCTAGATCCTAAAAGTGAAAGAATAGCATGGATTCAGTGGAGTCACCCCAACATGCCGTGGGATAAATCAGAACTTTGGGTTGGTTATATTTCTGAAAATGGGTGAGCAGAGCTCTTAATTTTAGTTATAACTTCTACGAATTATGAATGTTTGCTTACCGTGTAGGTCTCCCTATTGAGGTGATGATGAAATGAGCTTTTGTGTCATTTCTTACATGTTCTTTGGTTTTTCATAATTAATATAGGTATATGATATGATTTCTTTATATATGAACAGCTGGTACTTTTGCAGATATTCAGTTCTTTTCTGAATCACACAACTCAGGTCTAATATTTTGTTGATTAAACTATATCATATAGTGCTTCCTCTTTTCATAATCTTGAAAAGGGGAAAAATAATTTCTTGATTTGTATCCAATTTTCAAATCTCAACTACTAGACAACTTCAATGTTATAGGTATTTATAATCTTCATGCATATATTTTATTCCCTCTAGAAGGTCTTTCTTGTTTACCCTCCATTTCTGTCTCTTATTTTTTATCCTGGATCTAGTTTTCAAATTCCATATCATAGTTGGAGTTACTGTTTTTTATTTTATTTTATGTCATGTTTCAACTTGAGGCTTAATCATCTTAAATTTCCATGCAGAGAGATCTATAAGCGCGTCTGTGTTGCTGGGTGTGATCCTTCACTTGTGGAGTCTCCAACTGAGCCCAAGTGGTCACCCGATGGTATGCATTTTTTGTGAACAAACCCCGCGTCAATAAAAAAAAATAAAACCTAGTATTTTTATAGAACCAAAAGTCGACATATTTACAGTTGTTAGTGAGCATAGCATGTAGTTTTGTTGACTAAATGTTTTCTTAAGATCATCAAGTCATGATACTCCCAGACATGGGCTCAGGATCCTTGATATATGTTAATTTATAATATCTTAATGTTCTACGATGGAAACTTTGATGTTTTTACTTTTTTACTGCCATGCTTTTAGAGAATATTCTTCGAATGACATTTTTTTTAAGCTTACTGTTGACTCCAACAGGAACATTTGTTATGATCTTTCTGTGCATTCTGATTATTTATTTATTTAGTTTAACTATGCAGGGGAGCTTTTTTTCATCACGGATAGGGGAAATGGTTTTTGGAATCTCCATAAATGGGTAATCTTCTTTCACCAAATATTTCTTCAAGCCATTAATTATATATAGTGGCTTTCAATAACTTTGATTTTCTGCATCGATAAATGCTCATCAATACTTTTGGATAATTTCAAATTCTTGTTTTTGATATATATTTTTGGGCATTTGGTGTATACAATTTGGTATTTGATGGCACCCAACAATGAAATAGTGAACGTACAGTACAATATAAAGAAATACGTCTATTAATAAACTGAGTTAAGGAAAATACTCCTTACAACTTCTGGATAATGGAAATTAACAACACACAGCACAGACTCATCACTGAATTACAGACTCCCAGCTACACTAATTCACCATCTGAGACACTATACCAAACGCTAAATCAACTTACAATAAGAACGACACCAAAATAAAGAAATAGTAAACGTAACCTCTCAACAAGGCAAACCACCACTTTACTGAGCTCTCCTTCCCAATTCCACTTGCAACATATTTTTCATACCATTCTCTCTTCTTCCTTCTCCCTTATAACTGACTCTCCACTCTTCACCCCTTCCATGCTGCCTTCCCCATTCAGAGCCATCCACGTGTCATTTTTCCTAACAAACTCTTCTTTTCCCTTTTCTCTTGAATTCCCCACTTGAGCAGCTACACGCGCCCCGTTATCTTCCTTGCACTTGGGTTGATTCTCTTCATCAGGCTTGGGCTGTTTTTCCTCTTCATTAGACGAGGGCTGTTGGTTTGGGCCTCCATTGTCTTGTCTTTTCTTTTTCTTGCTCTACGGCAATATACTCTAATTGGGGGTCCATCAATACTCCCCCCTATAACATTCACCTTGTCCTCAAGGTGAAAGGATGGAAATAATTCTTGTAACTCTTCCACATCTTCCCAAGTCTCTTCACAGTCAGGGAGGTCTTCCCACTGCACTAATACCTCTATTCTGCCTTTAAGTAATCTGCGAGCATCTTTAATAGCTGCTGGCTGGACTTGGAGTTCTAGAGATTCAGATAAACAGCTTGGTAATGGGAGCACAGGCACATTGGGATTAATTGCTTTCTTAAGTTGAGACACATGGAAGACGGGATGTACCTTAGAATGTCCTGGGAGTATCAATCTATAAGCTACTGACCCCACTTGCTCCCCCACCTCAAATGGACCATAGAAACGCGGGCTCAATTTTTGATTCAAATGCTTGGCCAGTGATCTGAGTTTGTAAGGCTGCATTTTCAGATAAACCATGTCCCCTACCTCATGGATAACCTCCCTCCGCCCTTTATCTGCCTGCTGCTTCATTCTTTCTTGGGCTTTACAGAGGTTTTGTTTAAGTTCCACCAACACAGCATCTCTAGCTTCCAGCCATTGATCCACTGCAGCCACCGATGCTGTTCCCTTCTCAACAGTGACAATAACAGGTGGATCCCTTCTATAAACAGCCTTAAATGGAGTCATGTGAGTAGACCGATTATAAGTACTATTGAACCAGAACTCTCCCCATGGCAGCCACTTAGCCCAACTCTTCGGGTGTCCACTCGCAAAACAACATAAGTAGGTTTCAAGAGTACGGTTTACTACCACCGTTTGGCCATCTGTTTGGGGGTGATAAGCGGAGCTGAGCTGCAGCTTTGTTCCGGACAGTTTGAATAACTCATTCCAGAACTTACTAATGAAAATTCTGTCACGGTCGGATATAATGGACTTAGGTGGTCCATGCAGCCGAATCACTTCCTTGACAAACAGCAAAGCCACTTCTTCAACAGTAAATGGGTGAGTGAGGGTCATGAAATGGGCATATTTTGTTAATCGATCCACAACCACCAAGATTGTGTCAACCCCCTTGGATTTTGGCAAGCCCGCCACAAAATACATGGATATGTCTTCCCAAATCTGAATGGGTATAGGTAACGGCTGCAGCAACCCTGCGGGCATTAATACTTGGTATTTTTGCTGCTGGCATATACCACATGCTTGCACAAACCTCTCAACGTCTTTCCTCATCCCCCTCCAATAAAACACAGCGACCAACCGTTTGTAAGTCCGCATGCCACCCGAATGCCCTCCCCAAGGGGTGGAATGGAATGGAATTCATATAATAATTTCTGAATTAATGGGGAGGAGTGTGGGATTACTAACCTGTCATTAAACCATAAACAGCCTTTGGATACCCTATACCCTGGCCGTGAATCATGTTGCTGCATGACATCAGTAAAAATAGATTTAGTGTCCGGATCTGCCAATACTTCCTCTGATAACAGCTGCATATCTGGACTGGATACCACTGACAGCTCTTTGCACTCCATTATGCGAGACAAGGCATCTGCTGCCTTATTTGTATTACCTGGTTTGTACTGAATCAAAGTCAAACCCCATGAGCTTAGCAATCCACCTTTGCTGCCCTTCCACCAATAATCTCTGCTCCATCAAGTATTTCAAGCTATGCTGATCCGTTCTCACTATGAAATGACGTCCTAGTAAATAATGGCGCCATTTCTGCACCGCAAAGACTATAGCCTTAAGCTCCCTCTCATATACTGACAGTTTTTTCATCATATCAGTGAATGCTTGGCTCAGAAAAGCTATGGGACGTCCCTTCTGCATTAGAACAGCCCCCATTCCCACGCTCGATGCATCTGTTTCCACGACAAATATCACATTAAAATCCGGCAGTGCTAGCTCAGGCAGTTGCATCATTGCTGCCTTCAACTCATTGAATGCTGCCAATGCTGCCTCATCCCAATGAAAATTGTCCTTCTTCAACAACCTTGTCAAAGGCTTAGCTATGTGCCCATACTGTCGAACAAACCTCCGATAGTAGCCCGTTAAACCCAAAAAACCCCTCAATGCTTTGAGAGAGGTGGGTATAGGCCAACTCCTGATTGCATCTACCTTGGAAGGGTCTGCCTTTACTCCTGTTCCCGTGATGACATGGCCCAGATACTCCAACTCCGTTCGGGCAAAGCTGCATTTTTTAAAGTTTGCGCAAAAGTGGTTCTTCTCAAGAATTTCCAGAACTTGTTGCAAGTGTGTTAAGTGCTGCTGCTCATCCTTACTGTAAATAAGAATATCGTCAAAAAACACCAGAATGTATTTACGCAAAAACGGCTTGAAGATCTCATTCATCAATGATTGGAAAGTTGATAGAGTGTTCCTTAACCCAAAGGGCATTACTAGATACTCGTAATGACCCTCATACGTGCGAAAAGCCGTCTTCTCAATATCCTCCGGTTTCATCCTTATTTGGTGATACCCGGACTTCAAGTCCAGTTTGGAAAAAATTGCAGCACTCCCTATCTCGTCTAGGAGCTCATCAATCACTGGCAAAGGGAACTTGTCGGGAATGGTCACATGGTTCAACGCCCTATAATCCACACAGAACCGCCATCTCCCATATTTCTTTTTCACAAGTACTAGTGGACTGGAATAGGGGCTGGTACTGGGCCGAATCCATCCCGCAGCTAACATATCTCTCACAAATTGTTCAATCTCCTCCTTTTGATAATGAGGATAACGATACGGCCTTATATTGGGAACATTGGCTCCATCTTTCAACAGAATGTGGTGATCACACAGCCTGGAGGGGGGGGGGGGTAAACCCGAGGGTTGTTTAAAGACCTCTGGGTATTGATGCAGCAATTGTGTGACCCTCTCTGAGACATTTGGTGGATTATCAGCCACTATAGCAAATCCCAGCTCCAAGTAATATCTCTCAGCCCCTTCCGTATAGCCTTTCCTAAACCCTTAAAAGAAATTCGCCCCCTTGACAACGAAGGGTCCCTTTTCAGATCCACCCATCTTCCATCCCTTGGCACACGAAGAGTTAATTCCTTGAAATTTGCCCTCATTTCCCCCAATCCCTCCAACCAAGTGTAGCCCATAATAACATCTTCTCCACTCAACCCAAAAAGAAAGAAATCCTGGACGGTAGACATACCAGGGAGTTTCAATTGGAGCTCGTTGCACTTTCCAGGACTATGGACCTGATAACCATTGCCCACCGTCACCGTATGCGTTGTCTCCCTGTCGATGGGAATGTTTAACTCAGATGCTAAGTGGTCAGCTAAGAAATTGTGCGAAGCTCCGGAATTGATCAATACCACCACCTTCCGACCACAGATTTCTCCCCACAATTTGAGCGATCTGTTTGTGGTGAGTCCCGCGATGCTATGCACACTCAGCTGAAGCTCTGTCTCCGCTCCGGGCCCAATCACGTCCGTGTAGGGTTCCCCGTCTTCAACGTCACTCTCTCCAACTCCCAACAACAGCACATTTAAGCTCAGATTTTGGCATATGTGATCAGGAGAGTAGGGTGCATCACAACGATAGCACACGTTCCTTCTCCTTCTGTCCGCAAGTTCCTCCGGTGAAAGCCGTCTATAACGCGATCTACCTCCTCCCTTGTTGTTAGGGTTTTGATGGCTAACTCCTTCACCGCCTTCCACATTTGAGCCCGAGTTCATGCGACTCTGTCCCTCTGAGGACCCATGTGTGTTATTTACTCCATTTGGGCCAGGCCCAACTCGCCCTCCACTCCCAGATGCATTGGACCGGTTGTCCACACTAACAACCCTATTGGGCAAGGCTGTGCGTGTGTAATGGGCTCCACTTGAGCCAGGCCCATTACCCGCCTTCCCTACCATCGTTCCCAGCCTTCCCAACACGGTCTCTCTCTCCTCTACTCGTTGTGCCAGAGACATCAGACCTTCCAAATCATTCAGATTATGCAGGCGAATCTCCGCACGTATCTCTTCTCTCAGGCTATTAATAAATGCAGCTCTCATGATCCCATCATCTGCGTGACGGAGCGGTGCTGCCATCAATTCAAAGTTCTTCCTATATTCCGCGACTGAGCCATTTTGCCGGAGGCACATAAGGGCCTCGTAGGGATTTCCTGACGAGGAAGAATGAAAACGTTGCAGTACTGCCAACCGGAACTCCGCCCATTGAATGGTTGGGTTTCTAGGTTCCCACCATTGAAACCAATTCAGAGCTCTTCCTTCTAAGCACACGGCTTCCGTCTCCACTTGTTCTTCTTGGGGAATTCGATTTATACGGAAATAGCGTTCCGCTCTGTAAATCCATCCGTATGGATCCGCTCCAGCAAAGTATGGAACCTCCGCTCTCCTCATCCGTTCTTCTTCACCCGTATTCACATTGCGACCACCATCACCCGTAGGTCCTCCATTTTCTCCGGTTGCGCTGTCACCAATCCCTCCATTCTCCCCTGTTTCCCCCGTATTGACCTGAATCCTTTCAAATCGATCCAAACGTTGTTCCATCCGATCCATAAATTGCATCAACGTCACGTCAAATTGTTGAATCGAGGTCTCCACCCCCATCAGACGCCCATCCATTCCCCCAGTGTGTTGTTCTAGTTGTCTCAATCTCTGTTCTATCTCGTCCACTCTAGTCTCCATGCGTGACCTTACCATTCACCACGTTCTTTACTTTTTTTTTTTTTTAACAGGATCAAGAGCTTTGATACCAAATTGATGGCACCCAACAATGAAATAGTGAACGTACAGTACAATATAAAGAAATATGTCTATTAATAAACTGAGTTAAGGAAAATACTCCTTACAACTTCTGGATAATGGAAATTAACAACACACAACACAGACTCATCACTGAATTACAGACTCCCAACTACACTAATTCACCATCTGAGACACTATAACAAACGCTAAATCAACTTACAATAAGAACGACACCAAAATAAAGAAACAGTAAATGTAACCTCTCAACAAGGCAAACCACCACCTTACTGAGCTCTCCTTCCCAATTCCACTTGCAACATATTTTTCATACCATTCTCTCTTCTTCCTTCTCCCTTATAACTGACTCTCCCCTCTTCACCCCTTCCATGCTGCCTTTCCCATTCTGAGTCATCCACATGTCACTTTTCCTAACAAACTCTTCTTTTACCTTTTCTCTTGAATTCCCCACTTGAGCAGCTACACGCGCCCCGTTATCTTCCTTGCACTTGGGTTGATTCTCTTCATCAGGCTTGGGCTGTTTTTCCTCTTCATTAGACGAGGGCTGTTGGTTTGGGCCTCCATTGTCTTGTCTTTTTTTTTTTCTTGCTCTACGGCAATATACTCTAATTGGGGGTCCATCAGTATTATATTTCTCGCAAACAGTTCATTGAACAGGATCAAATTTTTATAATGAAGGTTCCGTAGCTATCTTGCTGTATTTCCCACTAACCAAATTGAATTTGCTGGTTTTGACAAAATAGAGTTTCTACGATATTCGTCATTCTGATGTGATGTGTGTGTGTATTTACAATGGAGCCAATTTTGAATTTTCCAAATTAAGATGTTTAAGAATATGCTACAATATTAAAGATAATAATCAGAATTTACAAAATCTGATATATGAATTTCATATGATTATGTCCTGAAACAATCAGGTCTTTAATATCTCTATGCTTTGTTAGTTTTGCATAAACATAATCCAGTAAAGAATAGTAGAGTCATGCATTCTAGTCAGCTATTTTTGGGCATGTACCAGGTTGAATATCTCTATTGTTTTAATAATGCAAATGCTTTCTTTTGATATTTTACTCTTCCTATTATCATCCGTTTCTTTTCTGTTTGTTTTGGATTCAATTGTGCAACAAGATGATTGTGACAAATAACTCAATTGCAAGCATGCGTGAATTCATTTTCTGGTTTGACATACTCTAGCCACTAAAGAATTGATTAATTATTTGTTTTATTTTTCTTTTCCAACTTCTTTAATTGTTTACAGATTGAGTCAGAGAATAAGGTCTTATTTATTTATTCTTTGGATGCTGAGTTTGCAAGGCCACTATGGATTTTCGGTATGAATTCTTATGAATTTGTTCGAAGTCATAAACAGAGAAACTTAATTGCCTGTAGTTACAGGTGATTCCAAGTCTGCTACCAGCATATATTTCCTGCTTCTTTTCTTTTATCCAGTCTGGTACATTCAATTCAATGTTTTGGTTGTGTTTGCAGGCAGCAGGGGAAGTCCTATCTTGGAATTATTGATGATGTGCAGGGCTCAAAACTAACTAAGCTTGATATCCCTTTCACAGATATAGATAACATTGTAATTTTTAAAATCATTTCCTTGCTTTTTTTCTTTTTTCTTTTTTGGTCTAAATCAATTCTTGAAAAGTAATAATAATCATTGTTATGTAATCATGCCATTGCAGACTTCTGGTAATAATTGCCTATATGTGGAGGGAGCATCTGCAGTTCATCCATCATCAGTAGCCAAGGTTCTTCCTTCTTTCCCCCACCATTCATCTATTTTTGAGTTATTCAATGCACCCCTGATAGCTCTCTTGCTTTTCAGGTGACTTTAGATGATGATAAATCAAAAGCAGTTGAGTTCAATATTATCTGGTCCTCTTCACCAGATAGTTTAAAATATATTTCGTACATCAGTAAGCCAGAGCTGATTGAATTCCAAACTGAAGTTCCTGGTCAAAATGCTTACGCATACTTTTATCCGCCCTCTAATCCTATTTACCAAGCCAATCAAGGAGAAAAGCCTCCATTGTTATTGAAGAGCCATGGTAAATCTTGGTCTTGTATCAGGAATTATCACATTCTAATTCATATTCTACTTTATTTAGCAACTTACATGCTGAAAACCTGTGGAGTGGGGTCTTCCCTCTACTACCAAAATTTTTATGTTGTTATATATCTCATGATCTGCATACATGATAATTCAGAATGGGTGGCCTTTATTTGTGAACAAAAATCCTCACTGGTTTAGTAGAACTGTATACCAATACTTTTAAATATTGTGGAGGTCATGGCTGCATTGTATGTCCATGTTCTTTTGTCTTTTCATTGTTGAATACATGCTGACTTTGGTTTATTTCTATCTCGCTCCCCTCTCACCTCGCATGTCTGCAGCACTCATGATTTTGGCAGTTTTTGAATGAATATGTTTATAGTTTCTCATTTTGACGATTGTAACATCGGTCTTCTCAATGGCCGATGAAGCAATATCAGAGCTATACCGGATGCCTTTTGATAAATGTTATTCTGTGAAAATTTAATGTTTCACAACCACAGATGATTCTATTGAGATGCACTCTCTGATGGAGTGGGGGAATGTTACCCGAATTGGAATTTCAGTGTTTTAAATACAAGTTTGTCAAAATTTCTTAATTGAATCAAATTTTCAATTGAGATATTTCAGATTACCTGGCTACTGCATTTATTGCACTTAACTGCTTTTGGCAATCCTGTCATGCGTGGTTTTCTTACTTTAATTACATTGTACAACAGACACTTTTGTATGTGCATGACTTTATTTCCATATTTCAGGAGGACCAACTTCTGAGACACATGGAATTTTTAATTTGAGCATTCAGTACTGGACTAGTCGGGGTTGGGCACTAGTTGATGTTAATTACGGTGGAAGCACTGGTTTGTTTCTCACTTTGCCTACATAAATATGTTATTATCTTTTCTATTTTTCCCCCTCTTTTTGTTTTTCACAGTCAAAAGGGGAACCTTGGCATAACTGTTGGTGTTGTTGCAATGTGACTCAAAAGTCACAGGTTCGATTTATGTAATCAGCCTCTTGCACATGGAGATAAGGCTGCGTACTGTAGATCCTTCCCTGGACCCTGCACAAAGCGGGAGCTTTAGGCTGATAATTCTTTCGAGTTCGGTTGTTTTTTGGCCATCCAAGAAATTTTTTGGTTATTTATGATTCGCGATTTCAGTTGTATTACGTATGGCCTGATCTAGTCATTTTCACTAATGAAAAAGCTGGAACTCAGTTCGTCTGACTAGCATAGTACTTGGAAGGTTATGGCAGGGAGTACCGAGAGCGGCTTTTGGGACGCTGGGGAATAGTTGATGTCAATGACTGTTGTAGTTGTGCTACATATTTGGTAACTATTTTGTTTCTTATTTTTCCTACATTTGAGTTTGATGGGTCTGTTACAAGAGTGGTTGTATAATCTCTTATCTAGGTGGACAGTGGAAAGGTAGATGGGGAGCGTCTGTGTATAACAGGAGGCTCTGCTGGTGGGTATACCACCTTAGCTGCTCTTGCTTTTAGAGAAACTTTTAAGGCAGGGGCTTCTTTGTATGGTGTGAGTGCTTCTTCTGCTACTTCAATTTCACTCTTATTATCCATGGGCGATTCATTTTCCTAAAGATTGTAATAATCTACTTTGTCTGTTTACCATGAAACAGGGTTCATGTAGTTCCTACTTGTCATCAATTCACATTATTTGGATATTTGAACATGTTACATTGTTTTCAGTACTTTAACAAAGATAAAATTCAGAATGTAATTAACAATTTTCGGCTTGAAGCATTAATTTATTGCTGCTTCGTGATGCTGTTTAATTTCCCTTCAAATAACTATAGAAACCTTATGTCTTTTTACCTTCTTTTTGTTAATGACATCAGCAATAAACAAGTGATCCAAGAATTAGCCGACATCGTCAATAAACTGTTCACGTTTTTGGCTTCCTTCTTAGCACTAGAGACCACAGATGCTGGCTGAAATCTTTTCACAGAACACCATAATGTTATGACAGCATTTGTCTTCGCGATTCTTGTGTATTTCCTAGTATTGATACTTCATATTGTGCTATCGTGGCATATAACCAGCTTCATTCCAGTCTTACTTATTCTCAAGTGTTTTGTCATTTTAGCATTGAGCCTTATGTCATGGACCATTGCTATGATCATTTTGGTCTTAAGGGTCACAATTTCTCTAGATTCTTTCACGAACTCCAAATTATGGCTTGGAACTCAATCAGATTACAGAGATCTTGATAATTAAACATGGCAAGAACTATAAAGGTAATGACCCATAAGGCCAACATGATCATAGCAATGGGCCATGAAATAAGGCTCAATGCTAAAACTGACGCAACATTTCCCAACTCGAGTATGAGTGAGATTGGAATGAAGCCAACCTATGCTTGCGGTAGCATAGTATGAAGTATCAATGCTAGGAAGTACACAAGAATTGCAAGGACAAAGGCCTTCATGACAATGTGGTGTTTTGTGAAAAGATTTTGGCCAATAGCATTGAGCCTTATGTCATGGACCATTGCTATGATCATTTTGGTCTTAAGGGTCACAATTTCTCTAGATTCTTTCACGAACTCCAAATTGTGGCTTGGAACTCAATCAGATTACAGAGATCTTGATAATTAAACATGGCAAGAACTATAAAGGTAATGACCCATAAGGCCAACATGATCATAGCAATGGGCCATGAAATAAGGCTCAATGCTAAAACTGACGCAACATTTCCCAACTCGAGTATGAGTGAGATTGGAATGAAGCCAACCTATGCTTGCGGTAGCATAGTATGAAGTATCAATACTAGGAAGTACACAAGAATTGCAAGGACAAAGGCCTTCATGACAATGTGGTGTTTTGTGAAAAGATTTTGGCCAACATCTGTGCTCTCTAGTACTAAGAAGGCAGCCAAAAATGTGAACAATTTATTGACGATGTTGGCTAATTCTTTGATCACTTGTTTATTGCTGATGTCATTCACAAAAAGAAGGTTACAAGACATAAGGTTTATATAGTTATTTGAAGGAAGATTAAACAGCAGTAATGAACATAGATAAGATTCACATTATTTGGGTGTTTGAACATGTTTTTTTTTTGCAAAGACTGTAACATGATCACTTGTTAGAATATTAGATATGATATGATTAGATTTGATTAGATATGATATGATTAGATTTGATTAGATATGATTGGATTCTGTCTTATCCGTAAATAGTCTGACTGTATTAGGATTAGGTTTGGGCCTTACACTTAAGCCCATTAGGGTCTCTATATATTGTAACTCCCTGACACAGATCAATACACAATGTATTCTTTTACATTTAACTTGGTACCAGAGCTATTTCGTTCTGGGAACCCTCGCTTCTGCTTAGAAATCTTGTTCTTCGCTTTAAAACCTAAGCCCACTGCTTAGGAGTCATCTTTTCTTTGCCGTGCGTCCTTCCGGTAAGACATCAAAGGGTCCTCTCCAGGCATCTTCTGCACGTGTCCACATCCCCAAACAGTCACCGGAGCACCATCAACCACCGTCAGCCACTGTTCAGGCTGCCGGAGTACTTTTCCGGCGAGTTTTCAGTCTGGAACGAACACGAACAGAACCCTCTCCTCCCGGCGACCTGCTCTGTGGAAGTCCGGCCACCATCGGAGTTGTCACGCGCTCTCACGCGCCTCCAGTCTTCTCTGCGCGTGGGCTTCACGCGCCACCTTCTGCCGGCGCGTGAGCACTATTCCGGCGGCTTTTTCCGGCCGGTCTTGGACAGAGAAGCTCGTCTTCTCCTCCTCTTTCTGGATCTGTGGTTGGTTCTTTGTGGGTCTGACTTTTTGTGCGCACCTCTTCTTGATTGGTGATCAGGTTCGTTTCTCTTTATTCGGTTTGTATCTTTGTGATTTGATACTATGGCAGCAAACCCTCCAATTCATTCGGAGGTCAAGGCTCCATCTCCTCCTTTGAGAAATTCTCCCAATATCATCTCTACCAATATTGGGTCCATTACCTCTTCAAAATTGAAGGGATCTGTTAATTACAAGAACTGGGCCACCTCTGTTCGAGTTTGGTTCTTTGGACAAGGATATGGGAACCATCTCACAACTAAGTCTACTGATGTCCCTAAGGAGGACAAGTCTGATTGGGAAAAGATTGACAACCAGCTTCTGAGTATCCTCTGGCAATCCATTGATCCGATTGTCTTGGATATCTTTTATTCATTTCAAACTTGCACTGAAGTGTGGGAGGAAGCAAAAAACCTCTACACTAATGATGTTCAGCAGCTCTATTTCATCATCTCTCAGTTTATGGAATTGAGCAAATCATCCGACATTCAAATGGAGACATATATTGGCAAGAGTCGCTCTTTGATGCAGGCATATTTGGATATGCTGCCTTACCCTACTGATGCTACTGCATATCGGAAACAGGTGGAACGTCTCTTTATGGTTGCCACACTTTCTGGCCTTCCCGAAGAATATGATAATGTTCGTGATACTATCTTGACTAGTGGGGAGCCTGATCTATCCATGACGTATCAGCGTCTTCTGAATTTGAATAAGAAATCTGCTCCTGCATCGTCTTCTGCTGTTGATTCTACTGCTCTAGTTTCCCGTACTGATTTTCGCGGGCATATTGGAGGTGGACGTGGTCGTGGTAGAGGCCCAGGAGGACGTAGCCCAGGAGGTCGTGGCCCAGGAGGCCCAGGAGGTCCAGTCGGACGTGGTCAGCGACCTCGTTGTCATTACTGTCAGCAACTTGGTCATTATGAGGAACGCTGCTACACCAAGTGTCCTCACATGCGACCTTCTTTTGCTGCTAATGTAGCTCAATCGGATACTGCTTCAAATGGTTCAGTCTCTCTCTCCTCTGAAGAATATGCAGCATTCCAGGCCCTTCTCAGGAAGTCCTCTCCTCAATCTCAGGCCTCTGCTTCAGAAACTGGTAATCCTGTTGCTTGTGTTTCTCATTCTGCATCACTTGGTCCTTGGATATTTGACTCAGGTGCTACTGATCACCTCTGTGGTAATAAGGAACTCTTTTCTTCCCTTACATATTCTAATAATTTACCCTCTTTTACTCTTGCTGATGGAACTAAGGCCCCCGTTCATGGGATTGGACAAATCTGTCCAACCTCCTCATTGACCTTGACATCTGTCTATTACATTCCTCACATCCCTTATAATTTAATATCGGTTAGTAAATTGATCAATTCTCTTAATTGTATTGTCACATTCTCAAACCATTCTGTTTCTGTGCAGGACCCGGGTACGGGGAAGATGATTGGAGTGGGCCGTGAGTCACGGGGTCTGTTCTACCTTGATGTGCCGAGTCCTTCAGTTGCTTGTTCTCTCACAGAATCTCCACAGCTCATCCACAGTCGTCTCGGGCATCCTAGTCTTGCGAAATTGCAGAAGATGGTTCCTCTTTTATCCGGTCTTCAAACTTTAGATTGTCAGTCATGTCAGCAAGGAAAGCACATACGCTCCTCCTTTGCTAATCGAGTCAATAAACGAGCTGATGCTCCTTTTTCAATTATTCATTCAGATGTTTGGGGTCCTAGTCGTAGTGTGTCTATTTTAGGTTTTCGGTATTTTGTCACCTTTATTGATGATTTCTCCCGTTGTACTTGGATTTATTTAATGAAAAACCGTTCTGAGTTGTTTTCTATTTATCAAAAGTTTTCTGCTGAAATTCATACTCAATTTGGTGCTTCTATTTGTATTTTACGTAGTGATAATGCTAAGGAGTATGTTTCTGTTGACTTTTCTCACTTCTTAGCCACACAGGGTACTTTACACCAAACCACTTGTCCTCACACTCCACAACAAAATGGAGTAGCTGAACGTAAGAATAGACATCTCATTGAGATTGCCAGGACTCTTCTTATTCACATGCATGTTCCTCTTCACTTCTGGGCTGATGCAGTCCTTGCTTCTTGCTTTCTCATCAACCGCATGCCTTCATCTGTGCTTAATAATGATATTCCTCATAACTTATTGTTTCCAGATGTTACTCTCTTTCCTCTATCCCCACATGTTTTTGGTTGTACCTGTTTTGTTCATGATCTCACTCCTGGTAAGGATAAGTTAACATCCAAAGCCTTTAAATGCATTTTTCTTGGTTATTCTCGTCTTCAAAAGGGTTATCGCTGTTACTCTCCTGACCTCAAGCGTTACTTAGTTTCCGCGGATGTCACCTTTTTTGATCAACAACCCTTTAATTCTATCCCATCTCCATTGTCACAGGTTGATCATGTTCTTCCTGTTCCTTTTCTTGACTTGTCTTTGCCAGATGCAGGTGCTTCTACTCCAGATAAGCAATCACCTATTGCTCCAGTACCTAAGGACCGTCCACTTCTCACTTATCAGCGTCGTAAGACAGTACCTCCAGTCGACTCGACCCCTGCTGACTCATTGCCCTCTGCAGTTGATTCTTCCCCTCCGGATCCTTCACCAGAGGCTCTTCCCATTGCTCAAAGAAAAGGTACACGTACTACTCGTAATCCTTATCCTCTTTATACCTTCTTGAGCTATGATCGCCTTTCTCCTCCTCATTTCACCTTTGTTTCTAGTCTTTCTTCTGTTTCTATTCCTAAGACCACAGGTGAAGCACTTTCCCATCCAGGATGGCGCCAAGCGATGCTTGATGAGATGACCGCACTTTATACCAATGGCACTTGGGACCTTGTTTCTGCTCCTCCAGAGAAGTCTATAGTTGGTTGTCGCTGGGTGTTTACTGTGAAAGTTGGACCTGATGGCCATGTTGATCGTCTCAAGGCACGCCTAGTTGCCAAGGGTTTTACTCAAATCTTTGGCCTTGATTATAGCGATACATTCTCTCCAGTCGCTAAGATGGCGTCCGTCCGCCTATTTCTTGCCCTTGCTGCTGTTCGTCACTGGCCACTCCTTCAACTTGACATCAAAAATGCCTTTCTTCATGGTGATTTACAAGAAGAAGTTTACATGGAGCAACCACCTGGTTTTGTTGCTCAGGGGGAGTCTGGGAAGGTATGTCGTCTTCGAAAATCCTTATATGGTCTCAAGCAGTCTTCTCGAGCATGGTTCAGTCGCTTCAGTTCTGCTGTACAGGCGTTTGGCCTAATTCGCAGTAAAGTTGACCATTCTGTATTCTATAGGATTACATCTCCTAACAAGTGCATCTATTTGTTAGTCTATGTTGATGACATCATCCTCACCGGAAGTGATCAAGACGGAATCCATCAGTTAAAACAACATTTATTCAGTGCATTTCAAACAAAGGACCTTGGGAAGCTACGTTACTTCTTGGGAATTGAGGTAGCACAATCTAGACAGGGCATTTGTATCTGTCAAAGGAAGTATGCCTTGGATATCCTAGAGGAGACTGGTATGTTGGGGTGTAAACCAGTTGATACACCCATGGATCCTAATGTTAAGTTATTGCCCAGACAGGGGGAGCCGTTATCTGATCCTGGACGTTATCGAAGGCTGATTGGGAAGCTCAATTATCTTACTGTGACTAGGCCAGATATTTCTTTCGCTGTCAGTACGGCCAGTCAGTTCCTTGATTCCCCTTGTGATTCACATTGGGATGCTGCTGTGAGGATCCTCCGATACATCAAAGGAGCACCAGGAAAAGGTTTGTTGTATTCGGATCAGGGAAATACAGAAATTTGTGGTTACTCAGATGCCGATTGGGCAGGATCACCCTCGGACAGACGCTCTACTTCTGGTTATTGTGTCTTCTTCGGAGGAAACTTAATCTCATGGAAAAGCAAGAAACAACCTGTTGTTTCCCGATCTAGTGCAGAAGCTGAGTATTGTGCAATGGCAAATACTACCTGTGAGTTGATCTGGTTAAAGCAGTTGATTCAGTAGCTTCATCTTTGTGAACAGAAACAACCCATGACACTCATCTGTGATAATCAAGCTGCGCTACATATATCCTCTAATCCTGTTTTTCATGATAGGACCAAACATATAGAGATTGATTGTCACTTCATTCGGGAAAAGATTCAGTCAGGAGAAATCAAGACAGCTTTTGTCAACTCGTCTAATCAACTAGCAGATGTTTTCACTAAAGCTCTTAGAGGTCCTCGGGTTGAATACATTTGTAACAAGCTTGGTGCTCATAATATATACGCACCAGCTTGAGGGGGAGTGTTAGAATATTAGATATGATATGATTAGATTTGATTAGATATGATTGGATTCTGTCTTATCCGTAAATAGTCTGACTGTATTAGGATTAGGTTTGGATTAGGTTTGGGCCTTACACTTAAGCCCATTAGGGTCTCTATATATTGTAACTCCCTGACACAGATCAATACACAACGTATTCTTTTACATTTAACTGAACTATTGTCCTTCCAATGGTGCTGTCGCCATGTGAACCGGAGGTTGTAGGTTTAATTCATGTAATCAGCCTCTTGCAAATGCAAAGTAAGGCATACACCTACACAATGGGTTTGGCCCTTCTCTCCTGAACCTTGCATATAAGGAGAGCAATACTTTACATCTAATTCTATAACTACTTTGTCGTGGGTCCTATCAACGAGGCTGACCTTTTATTTTTTATTGTCCTCACAATATATTATTTGCCAATTGGTCTCTCAAACAGGTAGGGGACTTGAACAGGTTGAGAGCAGAAACTCATAAATTTGAATCCCATTACATTGATAACCTTGGTGGTAAGTCAATGATGACCATTTTAAGGTAGCTGTTATTTCTTTTGTTTGTTTGTTTCGTTTGGTGTTCTATCTAATCTCATAACTGATTACAGGAGGTGAGAAGGGGTGCACTGAAAGATCCCCAATCAATCACGTTGACAAATTTTCTTGCCCCATTATTTTATTTCAAGGATTGGAGGACAAGGTTAGTATCAAATGCAATTATTACTTCCCCCTTTCCCATATTCAATACATAAAGGACTCTGGAATGAAAATTTGTCAGCCTATTTCTAAATCTACTCTAAATAATCTACAAAATTCAGTTTGATAAATGTGTTCTATGCGTTGCAGATTGTGCCACCGGATCAAGCTCGGGAAATTTACCAGGCTCTGAAGGAAAAAGGTGTGCCAGTTGCTCTTGTTGAGTATGAAGGAGAACAACATGGTTTCAGAAAGGTACATGCTTATTTAATTATTTTTTAGAAATGAAATTTATGTAGGAAATAGTGACCATATGCAGTAATGGGTTGGATGCAGGCTGAGAACATTAAGTTTACACTTGAACAGCAAATGGTCTTCTTTGCACGATTGATTGGGCACTTCAACGTTGCTGATGATATTACTCCCATCAAAATTGACAACTTCGATTGAGAATGACTTTTTAAGAGGTACTGATGTTGGCTTTCTTTATATCTATGTTAAAGCAAGTCCTATGTAAGGGTGTGAAAAAAAACTAAATGAATCGAATCAAATCAAACTATGAACCAATCCGAACCGAACCATTCCAAAAGGAATCATTTTTTCGAACCAGCTTGAGAACCGAACTATTTTCTTTGAACTGGTTCAAGAATTAAATCATTTTTTCAAAACCAGTTTGATTTAAGAACCGAACCACTCTACCGATTTGGTTTGGTTTGGGCTAAAATCCAAATTGAACCGAACCATACTCATTCTTAAAAGTGTGGAAAAAGCAAATGAATCGAACCGCATCACATTTTTCCAAACCGGTTTAAGAACTGAATCATTTTCTCTGAACTTCTTGAACCAAATTTTAAATCCAGTTCAATTTGCCCGAACTGAATCACTTTTCCAGTTTGGTTCAGTTTGATATACGAAACCTACCTGAACCATGCACACCCTTGGACCTAAGCAATCCTTGTTCTCAAATCCTAATAATGCTTTGCAGGAATTCAGGAACTCTGCTGGAAACTATTGCACTGATGAGCTGCTTCTGCCTATTTTATTCCTCATTGCCAGGAGTGTGCAGAGTTTCCACTGTATTTTCTGAAATCTTGGTTGTGGTTCAATGTAGTCTTGTATTTCTTCTACTCTTTAATCTTGTTTTCTAGAATATCTGTCGTGCATGTCAACTCTTCTGTTAAATAATACTAATAATCAGTTCCTAGACATCATAGTGGATGCAAAGAAGGTTATTATCAGAAGTTGCATTTTCATAGTAGCAAGCCCCGCACGCATCTCTCTAGAATCAGCCGAAGAGAAATTTGAGTTCAACAACAGTTGGGTTGGAATTGTATTCTACTCCTTTAATAAGAAGATAAACCTGCCACCACCGCAAGAATCACTTGAGATAAATGTCGCATTAAAACTTCCTAAAGAATAAATTCAATTCAAAAGTTTAAATTGTTAGGTAAACATTACATCAGTGGTTTATATATTATATTTTTCTAACATACCCAAGTGTTTATTGGACTTGAAGGGTAAACTATCCATAAGTTTATCTATCCATAACAAGAAATTCTATAATATTTAATTATTTATTAATAAAATTTGGTTAGTGAGAATCAAACTTGTAATTATTTGGTTATATAAACTCAGATGTAATAAAAAAAATCAAATCAATTCAAAAAATTAAACTCTTATGTGTAGGTCATGTCAATAATTTTTATATTATATTTCTTTAATAAATTTTATTAAGCAAAAAGAGCCCACCCACGGGTCAAACGAGTCAGTTCGCGGGTTGAGTTTTTATTTTTTTATTTTTTTTATTTTTTATAAAAAAAACAAAATATAATATACAAATATGAACAAAATTCACACATGTTGTCATCATTTTTCTTCCTTCTCTAAACCTAAGTCCTTAATCTTCTCACATCCCTGTCATTTTTATATTGTTAGGCTGTGCTGGTTCTGTTTGGTTTAAATATCTTACCCACTTGGTAGCAAGTGGTTCTGATTGTTTCTGGATGTTGATGTAAATTTGTTGTGAAGAAAATTCGAAACTAAAATATCTTGCTTTTATTTCTCATTTTGTAACCCTTTGTTTAAGCTAATGGAAGCCACATAGCTGGTGCATTAATATTACAGGGTCATTTAAGTAGGCTGAAAACGAGCCAACCCGTGAGCTAATTTTTGAGCCAACTCGCGAGGTATTTTTTCAAGCCAACCCACGAGCCATATTTTTGAGCCAACCCTAACCCGACTCGGGTTGGGTTGGATTTTCTGACTCGTTTTTTTTTTCGAGCCAACCCTAACTCGGCTCATTTTTTTCGGGTTGAATGTGGGTTGGGTTGGGTCGGGTCGGGTTGGTCCGTTTTGCCAACCCTAAAAAGAGCCCTCAATCAATTTCTTTGCAAGTGATGTTGTATTGCTAGCTTTCTAGTTCTCATCCTTAACACTAAGACATGACAACAGAAATTTATGACAATTGAGCATAATCATATTTACATAAGGATCAAAGGTTAATGCTAACTATTAAGATCCACAATTTATGCAAACAAGTATGGCAATTTGCAGCATCTTGTTAATCGTGAAAAGTAGTTAGATCAGGAGAATAATAAGTGCATGGCGCAGCTAAAGCAAAATGGCTTTAAGTTAAATTACTAAAAATGAGAGTGGATTCTTTTATGTGAAAAAAGTGGTCATGTTATTTGATCACAACCATTAATTTAAAAATTATATTTTTTTTTCTCTCTTATCTCATCATCAATGAGTGATTGTGATCAAATAACATGACCACATAACCATTTTTTCACGTAAGAGGATCCACTCCTAATAAAAATAGACCATTATAGTAACTTCACTTTATGACTAGTCAATCATAAGTATTTTAAATAGTTAAGGTGATTTGTTGTGAGAAATTTTTAGATTCAATGTGTTCAGGGTATGATCCCACATCCTGTTAATGGGTTCAGGCTCAAGATAGGCTTCCTACCTAGGGAACCCTCTCCGGTTAGAGCTCCAGCCCGTGAACCCGGGTTGTGGGCCGACACCATTGATAGACCTCTTTGGCTTGGGCTTAAGCCTGTAAGCTCGGGTCGTCGGTTTGCATACACGATTTTTTCTCCATCCTCTAACATTTATGATCTCATTTGGAAAATCGTTCTAGGAGCATGATCATCTCAATAATTGCTCTACAGGGCCAGTATAAATACATGAATGGTATTCCTGGAGAAGACATTTCGAACCCATCACATTCCACAACCTATTCTAAGCTTAGAGCTCTCATCATTCCCAGAATTCACTCACACCTTTTTGCTGTTTACTCATCGGACTGTCAGTCATCTCTTCCACTTGCTCTTTAGATATTACTACTAGCACCCTCCCTAGACATTGATGTTCATCTTGGAACACAACGTAAGAGAAATACAATGAACAATCAAGGACACTTAATAAAACGATATATATCATTTGACGCTTCAAACAAAGGTACTAAAAGAATAGTTTGGCAAGAGAAATGTTGGTTGAAAATATAACTTTTCACATATCTCCACTTGACAATATAGAAACTTTTTTCGTTCTGCTGTCTCAATAGCAAAAATTTTCTACTTTAATATATGTAAAGTGTGTGAGAAAATTTGTATAAAAGAATTGTGAGAAAGTTTATATAGGTATTGCTATAAAAGGCTCGATTGCATAAGCGCTCCAGCTCTCTAAGTGAGTTGGTAATTTCATTTTTAGAAATGTTTCTCTGTTGCAATTTAGCCTTTAATTTTTTTTATAAGTTGGTTTTTAAATTTATAAAATCTGCAACACATTAGTATTTCGTTTGATGAAGTTAAAAATTAAGGACTACTTCATAACATAATGAATAAATTTAAGAACTAAATTATAAGAAAAGTATATATCTAATGATTAAATTACCTATTTATTCCAATAAAAAATTAACTAGTCCATAAATTTTAATCATGAACAATACATTACTTTGGGGTTTGGACATGCGAAGAGAGGATAGCAACCTGCAGAGGATGCGTCTAAGGAAACTAAGATTTTTGATATTGTTCTAAAACATGGAAGCTAAAATTTGTCCTGACAATGCGAGGGCCATAGCAACCTGCAGAGGATGCGTCTAAGGAAACTAAGATGCATTTCTCAGATTGGGAAATGGCAGATATGGTAGTTCGCTGCTATACTATTGTCAGTCTTTCCAAATACTTGCAGAAGCAAGTGTACATGATTAAGAGTGGAGTAAAAATGCTTCAGACTCTTAATGACATGTTTGCTGCGTCTAGCAGCTCTGCTAGACAGAATGCAGTCGGTGCAGGTTTTGCTAAGAGTCTTGTTAAATCCAAGGGAAAACCCAAGGGTGGTAACAAGAACAAAATAACTTGGTTATCAGTTGTCAAACTAGTTGCTATGAAGAAGCCGCAGGAAAGTTCTTCAAGTGCAGACTGAAGGGACACTGAAAGAAAAATTGCCCAGAGGTGATGAAAAGAACCAGACATGTGTATATTAAGGCCTGATCAGTGAATGAATCATAGATTCAGGAATCACTGATTATGTTTGTTACTCTTAGTAGTAGTTCAAACATGGTATGCATGTCAGCAATGGACAAAGATATTTTAAGCTTGAAAATGGGAACTTGTGTCTGTATTTGCAGTAGGACAAGTTATTTAATGACTATGGTTTTGGGTGACTGTTTATTTGTTCCGGATTTCAAGAGGAATTCAATTTTTGTTAGTTGTTTTGGTTAAAACATGGTTTGACAATGCAATTGATTCCTCAGTTACATTTCGAATGTCATCTTCGTCTTGTTTTGTTCTGGTACATTGTTTAAATAGTCTTTATTACCTATGTTCTATACCCTCTTAAATTTGTTATGTTGAATGGAAAAAGATTGATGAACAAGAACATTCACCAAAGAAATAAAAGTTTCAAATGAAACATAACTTTGGCCTTTGTGATTGAGTCACATTACCTCAAAGTAGGAAACATGTTTTAATTAAAAGAGAGAACTGAAAGTTCAAGAATCTTTTAACTAAAAGCTACATGTTAGTCTTATTTTGGAAGGTAAAATGGCCAAGCAATCCTACAAAGGCCAAAAAGGTTTGCGCAACTATTCAACTGGAACTGGTATATACTAATGTATGTGGACCAATTAGCGTTCAAACCAGAAGAGGTGATGAGTACTTCATTATATGAATGTTTACTCTGGATTTGGACAGATGAACCAAGTGTGCCATAAGTCTAAGGCTTTTGGAAATTTCCAAGAGATTTAAGTCTGAGGCAGAAAAGCATGTAGGTGTTCAAATCAAATCACTTTGGTCTGACTAAAGTGTTGGCTACCTGTCTGGTAAGTTCAGGTCTTACCTGATTTAAGAGGGGATAGTTTTCGTAACTGTCAACTCTAAGAATGCGTTAGTTGAATGAAGTTGCAGTATGCAAAAATGAAACATTTCTAGACTTGGTGAAGATCATGTTCAGTTATTCATCTTTGTCAATGTTGTTCAAGGGAGATGCCTAAGAGAAGGAAATGTACCTTCTTAACTTGGTTCCGTCAAAGTTTGTTGTAAAGACACCTAAAGAATTATGGAAAGGGTGCAAGCCCAGATCAAACCATATTCGGATTTAGGGTGCTACGGCACACGTCCTACAACAGAAGTCAAATAAGATGGAATCTTGTATGGAAGAGTGCATATCTTTTGGCTACCCTAAGAGAACTAGGGATGATTTTCTTTTTTTATTTAGTATTAAGGACAAGATAATCTAAGTGAGCACTCACATGATTTTCTTAAAGGATGACTAGATAAGAAATTATAAGCTCTTAAGTTAGGTTATTCTTGATGAGATTTATCTCAGATCAAGAATTTCCAGAATCTCTAGAAGCTTCATCCACTGTTCCCTTGATTGTTCAAGAAGGGATAGATATATCTCTAAGTGAACAAACAAGAGAACCATGATTAGAAATTCAACATGATAATATATAAGTGAAACTAGTAGAAATATTAGTATCACATGTAAAGGAACAATATCAAGGATAAGCGGATCCTCAAGAAATTGAAGATCCATCATTTGACCCACTCTTTGTTTTACCTATAAATACACAAGATCTAGTGCAGTACATTCGTAGTGGAAGAGAACCTTATTAACTTTCAAGTTGTCTTTTGTTGAGTGATATTGATCCTACTAGTTACGATAATGCACTAGAAGATGTTGTTGATCAAGTGTTGCTCAAGCTATGAACAATGAGATGAAATACTTGTATTTCAACTCCGTTCGGTCCTAGTAAAGACACCAAGAGGGGTAAAACCCACAAGGTGCATGTGGACATAAAAGGCAAAGAGAGGATGGACAGGAAGGTGAAAACCTTCAAAGCTAGCTTGGAGGTATTTTTTGCCAGACGCCATGCTTGAGTCTATCCAGATTCTCTTAGTTGTTATAAGTCTCAATTATGAGATTTCACATTGGGAGTTGGATGTCAGGATATCTACATACAACAGCCAAAAGAGTTTATAGCAAATAAGTAGGAACACACGGTATGCAAGTTGTGAAAGTCTATTTCATAGACTTAAGCAAGCATCCAGGTCTTGAAACATCAGTTTTGATCAGGTTATCAAAATTTTGATTTTGAGAGAACCTGGATGAATGATGTGTTTTTGTATGTAAAGGATACAACGGAAGACAATAGCTTTTCTGGTACTTTATGTAGTGTTGGGTTTAATATGCTCTTTTCACTTAAGCCCAATAGCTTTAGTGAGAGTGAGCCCAAAAGACTAATTTCAACCCATGAAGCTTAGGGTTAGTCTTGGATTGGACAGAGTATATAAACTCTTTTTTCTCTCTAGTGCCTCCAAGGGTTACAGACATCAGAAACACAAAGAGGCAGACGTTCATCATCTGAACAGTTGCCCACACGACTCCCTGATCCCCTTGAGTCATAGCCTGGAAGATCAACTGTAGAGCGGAATTGCGACCGTTCGTGGTGCGTTGCTACAGATCGTGAGGCTTGAGGAGGAGAACAGAACGTGAGAAACTGTCACACTCGGTGCTTCATCTCAGGTAATCAAAGCAGTGTTCTTCATTCCTCACCACATCGGTATGATGCGCTTCCGCGTTTCTGATGATATACCTTCATGTAGATGATATGCTCCTTATTAGAAACAATGTGGAGGTAATATCAAACATAAAAAGTTGGCTAAGTTAGTGTTTTGGTATGGAAGTACTGGGGAAGCCAATTATATTCTTGGTATAAAACTCTTATGAGGCCGGAAGAATAAGTTGTTGGCATCACCTCAGGCTACTTACATTGACAAAACTCTTGCCAAAATTCAACATGAGAATTCTAAGAGAAGAATTATAATTCTCAGATGTGGAATTCATCTTCCTAAGGAGTGACCAAAGACTTCTAAGAAGGAAGAATACATGAGCAAGATATCTTATGCTTTGGCAAAGGTAGACTCACGCATATCATGTTGGGCGTTAAACCAGACATCTGTCACGTAGTGGGAGTAGTGAGATAGTACCATTTTGAACCTAGAGGAATACTAGATTATTGTTAAGCATGTACTCAAGTATCTTTGGAGAACGAGAGATTATATGCTGGTATATTCTAGTGGGAGTCTTGAAAAGTTGAGTTTTCAAAAATTCAGTTATTTCAAGTGGATATTGACTCAAGAAAATCAGCCTCGAGCTATGAGTTTTTCACTAAACTCAGATAGCATTAGAGGTGGATCTTGCAGACCCAGTTACTAAGAGTTTGCTTGAACTTGTGTTTGAGAGGCATGTTACTTCTTTGGGTCTTAGGAGGATCCCAGACTTGCATTAAGCAAGTGGAGTTATTGGTTTCATTGTGCTCTTAGAGTAAGACGATGAAACAATAAAATAATTTTTTGAATTTCATAAATAAGGTTTTATTTATTTATTTTGCACACTATTTACAAACATCAAGGTCCGGATCAAATTGTGGAGTATATGATCATATGGATACGTTCATGGAGGACATGATAATAGGTTCTCACAATTGATGAATGGATTCACAGCCATTAAATAAAGTTGGGCACTTTATTTAGGCTGCAATATTTTATGAAATGGTTTTGTCCGAATCATTGTAAAATATTGGTGAGAATTAACATTCACATTGAAAGGATCAAGGAAAGATTTGATTAAGGTTGTTTTTCTGTCATAAGGTATCAAATCTCCAGTTAACTATAGTTATGTGATTGCTCTTAATCCTGACTTTATTATAAATAGGTAATCAAATAGTTTTCATTCTTTGATTTACCAACGGGTGATGTTCGATCTATTGACGGCCAATAACTCGGTATTTTGGGAGTGAGATTATTTGATTATCGGTATTTATGAGATAAACAACATGGAATTTGTAGGATATGTCCCCTTGATATGTTTCGATACTTGGATATTAAAGACACTGGCCAGTGCATGTAATCCATTAGAGAAACTATCATAGTGAAGGGAATAAATAATTGATTGAGTTACAGAAAACTTGTCAATCAATTATAGACATTCTACAAAGGGGCGATGCATATTCATGTTATAAAGGTCATTAATCTTGGAGTTCACGTTCGGGCTTTTAGTGGAGTAACGCCGAATTAGATAATCTTTCAAAGATTATCAGGAGCCTTGATGAGTGACAAATGGTAGATCCTCAGGCTAGCTCGAGACAAGGGATGAATTGTATAGTCAGATGATGATGGCTTATGGGCTACATAGTCTTGGGTTTATTTATTTTTTTGGATATTACATAGTCTTGGGTTTATGAACTCAAGTTTGTGTCCAAAAGAGCAAGTGGGAGATTGTTGGGTTTAATATGCTCTTTTCACTTAAGCCCAATAACTTTAGAGAGAGTGAGCCCAAAAAGACTAATTTCAACCCATGAAGCTTAGGGTTAGTCTTGGATTGGGCAAAGTATATAAACTTTCTTTTCTCTCTAGTGCCTCCAAGGGTTACAGACATCAGAAACACAAAGAGGCAGACGTTCGTCATCTGAACGGTTGCCCACACGACTCCCTGATCCCCTTGAGTCATAGCCTGGAAGATCAACCGTAGAGCGGAATTGCAACCGTTCGTGGTGCGTTGCTACAGATCGTGAGGCTTGAGGAGGAGAACAGAACGTGAGAAACTGTCATGCTCGCTGCTTCATCTCAGGTAATCAAAGCGGTGTTCTTCTTTCCTCATCGCATCGGTACGATGCGCTTCCGCGTTTCTGATGATATACCTTCAAAAATAACACAACTAACATATTTCAAAACATATTATTCAAGTCATGGCTAAGTTTAGTGACATTTTGTGACTTGGGGCTCCCTTAGCATTTGTACTCTCTTCAACATTTCGAAATTTTTTGAGTTGCTCTTAGTTTTTCATTATTGCAAAAACATAACTATCCATAATTGGACACATTATAATCCATCACAATTATTGGTTCAACATCACTTCTCACTTCAAAATCTTAAAGAATGTGCTTTACTTGATTTATTTTTAATCTATGTGAGACTATTCTTAGTTAAATTCTCAACAAGTAGGTCTACAAGAATCATGTCAGTACAAGCTTCTTTAACAACTACTTTCATCAAGCTGACACAATCACTGCTCCCTATGGCTCCTGGAAGTCCCATATCCCTAGCTAAGAAACTTGAAGCTATTTCATGGTATAGTCGTGCCAGTTCAGAACGTATGGGGGGAGCTAAACCTTAAGCACCCCTGAGCAAATTCTTATGTAACATTAGAGGTGACAATATAAGTTGATTTGACACAATACGAATTTAAAATAAATATGAATATGTTGAATGCTAATATGACACAAATTTGAAAATAAGTTAAAACTTTTGATAAGAACATAACTCATTCATTTTGCGAGTTAACATTACACTATACAAATAACTTGTCAACCTCAAAGTATTGTTTATTATACGAGTTGATACAACACGACATGAATAACTTGTGAAAAAGATTAGCGCGAGTCAATTTCGTGTTTGTGAGTTGACACGCAACGTGATACGAACTGTGTCAGTTTTTGTCAATACGAACATGACACAAATTTGAAAATGAATCAATCCGAACATGAATCTTTTGTATTCGTATCAGCGGGTTTTGTTGAAAATCGTCACCCTTATATGACAAATTTATAACTTTTATGTACAAATCAATCAACTTTTTTTTTTTATAAATAAGGTAAGAAAAATATAAAATGTATGAATGTGTTTTTTTGAAATGATTTATGAACGAAGGTAATTACAAAAAAAGTTTGTTGTGTTTTGTCAGTTACTTATTTATTTTCAACTTCATTTTTATCCATTCCAACTATGATTTTATATTGACTTAAAAACCAGGATTTTTAGAGATTACTACGTGGTGTCTGTAAAAGATGCAGAAACCAGTGTTATTAAACCCGGCCCGGGCATTGATCCGGTCGGGGTACTGGGTTACTGGATCACTGGTCGAACCAATGGGTCACTGGTCGGACCGGTTGACCCGGATATATATATATAGATATATATAAATATATATAAATATAAATATATATATTCAATTATATTCTCCATATCTAAAATAAATTAAATAAGGTTCATTAAATAAGCTCAAAAACATAAAGAATAAATAAATAAAAATGCATACTATTACTATGTCAATTTAAATTACAACTCATAATCCGCATAAACATACCTCTTAATGACATTGAACTCATATTTTTCAAATTCAACTACATTAAAAATGACATATGTCACAATCTCTTAATTTATTATTCCGCAAATTGCTTCAGTATTGAAAGCTGAAATTTGAGGTCATTGTAGAAGAGTATACTAGCAAATAAAATTACAAAAAAAGAATTAAAATGAGTTTTACATTTTTTTGACAAGATGAAACAATTTTGATTTTTTGGTTTTTTTTTTTAAATGCATGATCCGACCGGGTCACTGGGTCACCGATTTTGACCGGGTTTGACCGAGCCGATGCATGACCGGTCCAATACTTGACCCGAACTGATCTGGTGACCGGGTCACTGGGTTCCGCGTCGACCCGACCAGGTCAGACCGGGTTTTACAGCAGAAACATTCATAAACACACATAATATTTAGAGATAAACGAATTGATTGGATCAAAGGAGTTAATTGGGCGAAACAGAGGTAGGAAATATTGAAACAACTAATCAATTTTCATTAAATGGGCCAAAAAACTTTCCAAATAATTATAATAATAAATGGGGCCAAATCACACGATTGGTTTTAAAGACAGGCCCAGTCAAATAGGTTGAACCGGTTTAATTACTTAATAAATCCAATATATCACTTATCACTCCAATTAGTTCGGAAGATGAAAAGTCTCAAATTTTTTAACTAAGCATCGAAATTTCTTTTTCGTCTGATGATGTGCAAACGCTACAAAGTTGAGATTAAATTGCATTATTTTTGAATTTTATTTTTAATTTATCTAAAAGATACTGTTATTTGTAGTTTTTTATTTAACCATGTAAAATTTTATGTTGCACAAAGTTCTAGAACAAAAAGCCATGCACGGAAATAATAAAATGACCAAAAATGTAATGAAAACCCAACTTATTTGGCTGAAATATTTACTTATTTTGATAGATTTAATATATTTTTGACTGAATATAGTCTCAATTTCTCTGTTCCGGACATCCAAGCTGGGGCGAATCGAAGGAGGACGAGTATTAACGGTTGTTGTTTCCTAAATTTTGATTATTTTATTATTATTATATATAAAATAATAATTATCTAATAATAATAAATTATTAGTGCTAATATTAGCCCCTTTTTAAAAAATATTTATAATAACTAATTTATCTTATATATTTAATAACATTTGAAAATTTGATATTTTATTTGGTTTTAATATTTCTACAATAAATATAAGAAAAAAGTGTTTGTCCTTTTAAATGACATAACTTATATCATTTTAAGACCAGAACAGATTTTAGGTAATAGACATTCAGTGTCCTCGAGTCCTCATGACCATGATCCCTATCATAGATCCCCGAGTGAACACCTGTTCTATTCCTATGGTCTTTATCTTTAAACGCATATGAACAATAAAATATTGGCGAGACATAAATATGATAAAGATAAAGTTTGCTCAAATTTATAAATCATGAAATACTAAATAGAAAAAGGTGTTCATCTGATAGAAAAGATTGTCTCTGGGCACCTATATACTAACATCCCCATGGCCAAAGAAGAAACATGTTTTTCGGTAGCCAAAGACTTCGGCACTGGTCTAGGTTTCCTTCCCTTAGTTCTTTTAACCATCACCCAAACTCCAAAAGCATTCTCCATAGGTTTCTCCTTCTCCTCCACATTGCTGACTATTTTCTCAGGTTCATCTTTCTCCATACCCTCATATTTGTTGTCGCCATTCTTGCCTTGGGTGTTCGACTTTGAATTAGCAGTTCTTGGAACCTCCTTCTTATAGTCCAGACCCCCATCACAAGCTTCCTTACGTTGGCCATATCTCCCACATGAAAAACAGATTAAATGATGGCCTTCATACCCTACATTAAGTATGACTTCTTCATTTTAGATGTAATCCTAAATTTTGAATCTAGAAACAAAACTCCTCCTTAGATCCAACTCCACACAAATATGTGCGAACCTGGTTTTGTCCGTGTTCTGTCCATCACCATCCTCCTCTCTTCTGAAATATGTTTTGTCCACTTTGATAGTTTTTCCAAAGATGTTACCTATCCTCCATAGATGTTGTACGATGTAAAACTCAATAAGAAGGCCTGAAATTCTTATCCAGATTGCTAGCTTCTTCACCTTCTCTTCATAGGGATCAAAGAAGGGCCTCCATCGCTGCACCATAACATAATGATCAGCTACAATCCAGGGGCCCTCATGGAGAACATGAAAATAATCTCTTTCATCATTAAACTTGATCAATGAATACCCATTGTCAAGTTCAATCTGTTTATAGTCTCCCATGAGGTTCCAGAGTCTTTGTAGTCTAGCCATAAGAAATCTAGATGCTATCTTTTTTCCCATTAATTTAATGATCAAGGTTTTCCTCCACTTCATGGAGTCTTCTTTGTGTTGCTTCCTAGCGAAGGTGTAGGTCGGACAAAGTGAATCTTCCTCTCTACCTGGGGTTACTTCATCTTCGATTCCATCCTCCTCCTCCTCCTTTCTTTGTCTCGAAATCTAGTCATCTTCCTTCTTATCAGAAACATTATCCTCCCCATTTAAACACAACACTTTATCCATATACGATACTAACTGTTTTCCTTTTCCCATAGGAGAGATTTTCTCTGATATAGGGCTTGCCAAGTTGCCATTTCTCTCTCTCTTGTTCCTCCTGAGGACCTTGGTCTTGCACGTCATCATCCATGGTCTTGTCATTTAGCTCTCCAAGACCCTTTGGTTTTTTAACACTTCGGGCTAGTGCATCCTCTTCTTCCGTCGTGGAGCTCCTCTCAAGAACTCTCGCAGCTTTCTCTCCCGTAAGCGTTTTTTGTTTTTTTTAATTTGAGCCTTTTAGTTTGTTTTTTTTAACTGCACAAGCATAATTGTGTTAATGGTAGTTTTCGAAATTAAAGTTCAAGATTCAAATTTTTTTTTTTTTGGTAAGCCAAGATTCAAATTCTATTACTTCATATTTTCCTACTAAAAAGAGTCTGAACTTAGCTAAAAAATAAAATAAATGGATAATAGTATTATAATAATGTAATATAACTCTATAGTCTATAGGATTAGCGATAGCAAAATGATTAAAGAGATGGTTACCCATTTTATTAATTTACGAATGTACTAGGTTTGAAGTTTGATCATGTAAAATTTGACCATGTTGATCGAAACTTTGTATTTATTTTTTTATAAACATTAAATAAGTGGAGTTTTATTGTGAATATTTATATAAAAAAAAGTAAGCACAAAAATTATCGAAATTTTTTAACAGAAAACATTCAATCCTGATTGGGGACAATGACCATATTGTCACTTTTTGGGCAAAATTTTGTCTGATTGCCACGCTTGAAATTTTTTTTGCCAAAATGCCACGTCACAATTCCGCTGGTCTGACAAGCGGAAATGGATTGGACATGTGTCAGCGTCTGAATGGTCAACAATTCTTGTTGGGCTGCCTAGCTAGAATGACAGAATGCTGACACGTGACAAAAGTACAGGCATTCTCTGGATGTTTGTACTTTTGCCACGTGTCATCGTTCTGTCATTTTAGCTGGGCAGCCAGCGAGAATGGTTGACCATTCAAATGTAACACGTGTCCAATCCATTTCCGCTTGTCAAACTTTTGACAAATTTTATTTTTCAAGCGTGACAATAAGATAAATTTTTAAAAAAGGGGTGGCACAATGGTCAATGTCCCATTCTAAAACCTTAAAATATTGATGATGAAAAATGGCAAGTTTCATGATCCTGGGACTAGGTCACAGGTACAAAAAAACATGGTCAAATCACAAATGGCCACGTTAGCTATTGCTGTTCTCACTCTCACTCGTTCTTCTTCTTTTGCTTCATTTTGTTATGCCAAATTGTTCTTCACTCACAGGGTCAACCATTTCAGCACAAAGCTTCTTCTTCTACCCTCTCTGTCCTCCAAAACCCTGAATCAACAACGTTGTTGCAACTGCAAAAGGGGAATGGCTTCTTCAACAGCCACCTCTGACTCTGATAGAATCACTGCCCCTTATGGCTCTTGGAAGTCACCAATCACCGCCGATGTTGTCTCCGGCGCCTCCAAGAAGCTCGGCGGCACCGCCGTCGATGGTCGTGGCCGCCTCATCTGGTTGGAATCACGTCCAACCGAATCAGGGTAAGCTTAAGTGTTAGCTTTTTCTCAACCAAAAAAAAAGGGTGCTTTTTGTAGAAGCTGGAAGTAGAAAAGGTGAAAGTTTTAAACTTTTGGAGTCTGCAAGATGACCCTTTTGATTACTCAATTTGTTTCAGACGTGCTGTTCTTGTTCTTGAGTCAGAAAAACCTGGAGGTGACCGTGTGGATATTACTCCTAAAGAGTTTGGAGTGAGAACATTGGCTCAGGAGTATGGAGGTGGTGCTTTCACCGTTTCTGGGGATGTTGTCTTTTTTGCTAATTACAAGGATCAGAGATTGTACAAGCAGTCCATCAGTTCTCTGGGTGAGGAAGCAACAATTTTTGTTCCCCAATAACTATTTTCCAAAACAAAGTCATACTGTATTATCATGAAATGAGACATGTGTTTGTGCCCCTTTTGACCTGATGTGTAGTCTTACTCTTTTGTTAGTTACATCTTGTTACTAAGTTTTGTTTTCTTTATAATTAACTTTGGTTAATATATATATATATATATATATATATATATATATATATATATATATATGATTTGTACCAATCTGGGAGTATTGATTTGGTGTTATGTTATTCTCAGAAGTGTACGTGAAGCAATTTTCTTATTTGGTGCTGAACTTTTGTGGTTTTTTACCCTAGCAGATGTGCCTCCTGTGCCTCTCACTCCGGATTATGGTGGACCGGTAGTCAGCTATGCAGATGGAATATTGGATGCCCGCTTTAACCGTTATGTTAGTGTAATGGAAGGTAAGCGCTCGAGAATCAGGGCATCTTTGGTGTATAGTATAGGATAAGATTTGATAGTATAAGACATGATAGTATAAGAACTGATTGTATAAGACCTGATTGAATTTTAATACTATCAAGCGTTTGGCACGGTATTGTAATAAATTATATATTGTATAAGATAATATCATCTAGTATTTGGTAATGCACTGTATTATACTATATATGATAAAAATAAATATTTTTAATAAAAATATCCTTTAATAAAGAATTTATATAATTCTTCAAAAAATGTCATATGATATTAATTTTTATAAAAATTTATTGATCAGTGTGTCCAAAATATAAATTAATTTTTATAAAAATAAAAATATTCAATATTTTAAAAATTAATATATTGAAAAATAAATTTTTATTTTAATAGATTAATATTAAAATAATATATTAATTTTTGAGAATTACATTGGTCAACGATGTTAATACATCAATCTCTTATCAGGTCTTATCCCTCACCCTTAGGCCGGATTAAGTTATACATAGTTTTGATGTATTAAGGGTTTATGCTGTATAAGCTTATACTATACGGTAGTCACACCAAACAACTAAAAATGTCATAACGTATAGTATAAGCTTATACTATCATGCCTTATACGTCACACCAAACAGGCCTCAGTTTATCTTCAAGGGTTATGTTAGAATGTTGCCACAGTGTTTTTACTTGTTAAATCATTCATTTGTTTGGTCATAATTGTGTAATCATGTTTCTAGATCGTCGGGAGAACAGTCTAAATCCACCTACAACAATTGTATCTATAGCACTTGGCAGCAAGGATGTTCAGGGTAATAATTTCCATCTTACTAGTGAGAGGTTGAATGAATACTGCAAATAAGCATTTCATTGTAGCTAGTCAAAGGTTTTCAAACGTTGTGCTATTTTCACTTGCTTGATGGCTGTTTTCATTATGCAATCAATATTGTGTCTGACTGAATTTTTTTGTCACTCAGAACCAGTAGTACTGGTTGGCGGGAGTGACTTCTATGCTTTCCCACGTCTAGATCCTAAAAATGAAAGAATAGCATGGATTCAGTGGAGTCACCCCAACATGCCGTGGGATAAATCAGAACTTTGGGTTGGTTATATTTCTGAAAATGGGTGAGCAGAGCTCTTAATTTTAGTTATAACTTCTACGAATTATGAATGTTTGCTTATACCATGTAGGTCTCCCTATTGAGGTGATGATGAAATGAGCTTTTGTGTCATTTCTTACATGTTCTTTGGTTTTTCATAATTAATATAGGTCTATCTATGATATGATTTCTTTTATATATGAACAGCTGATACTTTTGCAGATATTCAGTTCTTTTCTAAATCACACAACTCAGGTCTAATATTTTGTTGATTAGGCTTTATCGTATAGTGCTTCCTCTTTTCATAATCTTGAAAAGGGGAAAAATGATTTCTTGATTTGTATCCAATTTTCAAATCTCAACTACTAGACAACTTCAATGTTATAGGTATTTATAAATTCTATAATTCAAATAGCGCCGCTTTAGCGCTTCAGTTGCGTGTTGCGGCACCCAACCGCTATTTTCGCACCGCGACGCGACGGTTTCCAGTAGCGGCCGGTTGCGGCGGTGGCGGACGGCAGCTCTTGCGGCTATTGGGAAAGGAAGGGAAGTTCCAGACATTCAGGGAGAAAAAGAAACGTAAAAAGCGCGGGTGGCATCATTTTGTAAATTTGAGTATCATTTAAGGGTATAATAGGAAAAGGCCAGAATAACTGAGGTGTAAAATAAATATTTTATTTAAAAAGCCAGCGTTTTTTATTTTGGGTAACGTTGTCACTTTCTTTTTTCTTCATTGATTTTGCTGCCAGCTTATGGGTAATGTGTCCGTTGCAGTTTTTGGTTTGACAAAATTTAATAATGCCACCAAATACATAATTAAAAAAAAGGAAATAGTGGGAAGAAGTTACTGACAAAAAAAATGCAAGAGGAGCTACGATTCAGATTCTTGGGAACTGAGCTCTGATAGCTCCTTCTCCTAGTTCACTGCATCGTTACCCCTATTCTCCTCTTTCCTATTTTTATTTATAATCATAATAACAATAATTTCAAGTCCCATTGTTTTTCTATCCACCAATTCACATTTTAATCAAACATATTTCTTTTTAATAATCAAAGTTTATATTATATACTTTAAATAAATTATAATTTGCATGATCTTTTAATGTAACATAAAAATAATTTGTTACCATAATATATATATATATATTTATTTTTAATAATCAAGGGTTTATATTATATACTTTAAATAATTATAATTTGCATGATCTTCTAACGTAACATAAAAATAATTTGTTACCATAATATAATATCTATATATATATATATATAATTTAAATTTTTATATTTTATATTAAAATAGAAAATTACAAAATTATTATTGTTGATTTATTCATTAATATTTAGAATTCTCTCACATAAAATAAATCATACTAAATGATATATGAGATAATTGATCTTTTGAAGTAATAAGAATGACCTTAAAAAAAATGTATTTGGCTGTATTGTTATTAATTTAGTTACTTTCATTGAATTAATATGTTGGTTCCTTTATGTTCCTTGAATCCTTGTTTTAAATATGTAGTATTATTTTTTCCTTTCCTCATTTCCTTCTATTTTGGGTGATTTCTTATCTTATAGAATTTATATAATATTTTATATATGGTATAATTTATTATAGTAAATATGGACTTCACATTTGCGGCTTTATACGACTGTAGTGTTTTTGTGATCGGCTGCTACCCGCTATTTAAAACTATGTTTATAATCTTCATGCATATATTTTATTCCCTCTAGAAGGTCTTTCTTGGTTACCCTCCGTTTATGTCTCTTATTTTGTATCCTGGATCTAGTTTTCAAATTCCATATCATAGTTGGGGTTACTGTTTTTTATTTTATTTTATGTCATGTTTCAACTTGAGGCTTAATCATCTTAAAATTCCATGCAGAGAGATCTATAAGCGCGTCTGTGTTGCTGGGTGTGATCCTTCACTTGTGGAGTCTCCAACTGAGCCCAAGTGGTCACCCGATGGTACGCATTTTTTTTAAACAAATCCCGCGTCAATAAGAGAGAGAGTAAATATCTTTTTTAATCCTAGTGAAAAAATTTCACCACGTCCGTCCCTAGTAAATAAAAAGGCCCGTGGTCCTTAAAAAATTCAAAATGGAGTCATTTAATTAAAATCGTGGTCTCACTAATTCTAAAAAGGCCCATATTAGTCCTCCTCAAAAGACTAAAACCCATAAAAGACCCATATTAGTACTCTTATTTTTATGGGTTTTAGTCTTTTTAAGGAGGACTAATATGGGTCTTTTTAGAATTTGTGAGGACCACGATTTTAATTAAATGAGTCTATTTTGAATTTTTTAGGGACTACGACGGGCCTTTTTATTTGCTAGGAACTAAAGCAAAAATGTGAAATTTGCTTACGACAAAAAAAAAAAAGTATTTATTCTAAAAAATCTAGTGTTTTTATAGAACCAAAAGTCGACATATTTACAGTTGTTACTGAGTATAGCATGTAGTTTTGTTGACCAAATGTTTTCTTAAGATCATCAAGTCATGATACTCCCAGACATGGGCTCAGGATCCTTGATATATGTTAATTTATGATATCTTAATGTTCTATGATGGAAACTTTGATGTTTTTACTTTTTTTATTGTCATGCTTTTAGAGAATATTCTTTGAATGATATTGATTTTAAGCTTACTATTGACTCCAACAGGAACATTTGTTATGATCTTTCTGTGCATTCTGATTATTTATTTATTTAGTTTAACTATGCAGGGGAGCTTTTTTTCATCACCGATAGGGGAAATGGTTTTTGGAATCTCCATAAATGGGTAATCTTCTTTCACCAAATATTTCTTCAAGCCATTAATTATATATAGTGGCTTTCAATATCTTTGATTTTCTGCATCGATAAATGCTCATCAATACTTTTGGATAATTTTTGGGCATTTGGTGTATACAATTTGGTATTATATTTCTCGCAAACAGTTCATTGAACAGGATCAAATTTTTATAACGAAGGTTCCGTAGCTATCTTGCTGTATTTCCCACTAACCAAATTGAATTTGCTGGTTTTGACAAAATAGAGTTTCTACGATATTCGTCATTCTGATGTGATGTGTGTGTATTTACAATGGAGCCAATTTTGAATTTTCCAAATTAAGATGTTTTAAAATATGCTACAATAGTATAAATAGTAATCGGAGTTTACAAAATCTGATATATGAATTTCATATGATTATGTCCTGAAACAATCAGGTCTTTAATATCTCTATGCTTTGTTAGTTTTGCATAAACATAATCCAGTAAAGAATAGTAGAGTCATGCATTCTAGTCAGCTATTTTTGGGCATGTTCCAGGTTGAATATCTCTATTGTTTTAATAATGCAAATGCTTTCTTTTGATATTTTACTCTTCCTATTATCATCCGTTGCTTTTCTGTTTGTTTTGGATTCACTTGTGCAACAAGATGATTGTGACAAATAACTCAATTGCAAGCATGTGTGAATTCATTTTCTGGTTTGACATACTCTAGCCACTAAAGAATTGATTAATTATTTGTTTTATTTTTCTTTTCCAACTTCTTTAATTGTTTACAGATTGAGTCAGAGAATAAGGTCTTATCTATTTATTCTTTGGATGCTGAGTTTGCAAGGCCACTATGGATTTTCGGTATGAATTCTTATGAATTTGTTCGAAGTCATAAACAGAGAAACTTAATTGCCTGTAGTTACAGGTGATTCCAAGTCTGCTACCAGCATATATTTCCTGTTTCTTCTTTTCTTTTATGGTACATTCCATTCAATGTTTTGGTGGTGTTTGCAGGCAGCAGGGGAAGTCCTATCTTGGAATTTTTGATGATGTGCAGGGCTCAAAACTAACTAAGCTTGATATCCCTTTCACAGATATAGATAACATTGTAATTTTTAAAATCGTTTCCTTGCTTTTTCTTTTTCTTTTTTGGTCTAAATCAATTCTTGAAATGTAATAATAATCATTGTTATGTAATCATGCCATTGCAGGCTTCTGGTAATAATTGCCTATATGTGGAGGGAGCATCTGCAGTTCATCCATCATCAGTGGCCAAGGTTCTTCCTTCTTTCCCCCACCATTCATCTATTTTTGATTTATTTCAATGCACCCCTGATAGCTCTCTTGCTTTTCAGGTGACTTTAGATGATGACAAATCAAAAGCAGTTGAGTTCAATATTATCTGGTCCTCTTCACCAGATAGTTTAAAATATAGTTCGTACATCAGTAAGCCAGAGCTGATTGAATTCCAAACTTAAGTTCCTGGTCAAAATGCTTACGCATACTTTTATCCCCCCTCTAATCCTATTTACCAAGCCAGTCAAGGAGAAAAGCCTCCATTGTTATTGAAAAGCCATGGTAAATCTTGGTCTTGTATCAGGAATGATCACATTCTATTTCATATTCTAATTTATTTAGCAACTTACATGCTGAAAATCTGTGGAGTGGGGTCTTCCCTCTACAACCAAAATTTTTATGTTGTTATATATCTCATGATCTGCATACATGATAATTCAGAATGGGTGGCCTTTATTTGTGAACAAAAATCCTCACTGGTTTAGTAGAACTGTATACCAACACTTCTAAATATTGTGGAGGTCATGACTGCATTGTATGTCCATGTTTTTTTGTCTTTTCTTTGTTGAATACATGCTGACTTTGGTTTATTTCTATCTTGCTCCCCTCTCACCTCGCATGTCTGCAGCACCCATGATTTTGGCAGTTTTTGAATGAATATGTTTATAGTTTCTCATTTTGACAATTGTAATATCGGTCTTCTCAATGGCTGATGGAGCAATATCAGAGCTATACCGGATGCCTTTTGATAAATGTTATTCTTTTGTGAAAATTTAATGTTTCACAACCACAGATGATTCTATTGAGATGCGCTCTCTGATGGAGTGGGGGAATGTTAGCTGAATTGAAATTTCAGTGTTTTAAAAACAAGTTTGTCAAAATTTCTTAATTGAATCAAATTTTCAATTGAGATATTTCAGATTACCTGGCTACTGCATTTATTGCACTTAACTGCTTTTGGCAATCCTGTCATGTGTGGTTTTCTTACTTTAATTACATTGTACAACAGACACTTTTGTATGTGCATGACTTTATTTCCATATTTCAGGAGGACCAACTTCTGAGACACATGGAATTTTTAATTTGAGCATTCAGTACTGGACTAGTCGGGGTTGGGCACTAGTTGATGTTAATTACGGTGGAAGCACTGGTTTGTTTCTCACTTTGCCTACATAAATATGTTATTATCTTTTCTATTTTCCCCCCTCTTTTTGTTTTTCACAGTCAAAAGGGGAAGCTTGGCATAACTGTTGGTGTTGTCACAATGTCACTCAAAAGTCACAGGTTCGATTTATGTAATCAGCCTCTTGCACATGCGAGATAAGGCTGCGTACTATAGATCCTTCCCTGGACCCTGCACAAAGCGGGAGCTTTAGGCAGATAATTCTTTCGAGTTCGGTTGTTCTTTGGCCATCCAAGAAATTTTTTGGTTATTTATGATTCGCGATTTCAGTTGTATTACGTATGGCCTGATCTAGTCATTTTCACTAATGAAAAAGTTGGAACTCAGTTGGTCTGACTAGCATAGTACTTGGAAGGTTACGGCAGGGAGTACCGAGAGCGGCTTTTGGGACGCTGGGGAATAGTTGATGTCAATGACTGTTGTAGTTGTGCTACATATTTGGTAACTATTTTGTTTCTTATTTTTCCTACATTTGAGTTTGATGGGTCTGTTACAAGAGTGGTTGTATAATCTCTTATCTAGGTGGACAGTGGAAAGGTAGATGGGGAGCGTCTGTGTATAACAGGAGGCTCTGCTGGTGGGTATACCACCTTAGCTGCTCTTGCTTTTAGAGAAACTTTTAAGGCAGGGGCTTCTTTGTATGGTGTGAGTGCTTCTTCTGCTACTTCAATTTCACTCTTATTATCCATGGGCGATTCATTTTCCTAAAGATTGTAATAATCTACTTTGTCTGTTTACCATGAAACAGGGTTCATGTAGTTCCTACTTGTCATCAATTCACATTATTTGGATATTTGAACATGTTACATTGTTTTCAGTTCTTTAACAAAGATAAAATTCAGAATGTAATTAACAATTTTCGGCTTGAAGCATTAATTTATTGCTGCTTCGTGATGCTGTTTAATTTCCCTTCAAATAACTATAGAAACCTTATGTCTTTTTACCTTCTTTTTGTTAATGACATCAGCAATAAACAAGTGATTCAAGAATTAGCCGACATTGTCAATAAACTGTTCACGTTTTTGGCTTCCTTCTTAGCACTAGAGACCACAGATGCTGGCCGAAATCTTTTCACAGAACACCATAATGTTATGACAGCATTTGTCTTCGCGATTCTTGTGTATTTCCTAGTATTGATACTTCATATTGTGCTATCGTGGCATATAACCAGCTTCATTCCAATCTTACTTATTCTCGAGCTAGAAAGTGTTTTGTCATTTTAGCATTGAGCTTTATGTCATGGACCATTGCTATGATCATTTTGGTCTTAAGGGTCACAATTTTTCTAGATTCTTTCACGAACTCGAAATTGTGGCTTGGAACTCAATCAGATTACAGAGATCTTGATAATTAAACATGGCAAGAACTATAAAGGTAATGACCCATAAGGCCAATATGATCATAGCAACGGCCATGAAATAAGGCTCAATGCTAAAACTGACCAACATTTCCCAACTCGAGTATGAGTGAGATTGGAATGAAGCCAACCTATGCTGCGGTAGCATAGTATGAAGTATCAATACTAGGAAGTACACAAGAATTGCAAGGACAAAGGCCTTTATGACAATGTGGTGTTTTGTGAAAAGATTCTGGCCAACATCTGTGCTCTCTAGTACTAAGAAGGCAGCCAAAAATGTGAACAATTTATTGACGATGTTGGCTAATTCTTTGATCACTTGTTTATTGCTGATTTCATTCACAAAAAGAAGGTAACAAGACATAAGGTTTTGTTGAGATATATAGTCCCACATTGGTTGAAGAGCAACTAATGTGGGAGTTTATAAGGCCTTGGGCACTCCCACCCTTTGAGCTAGCTTTTGGGGTGGTGTATCCCTAGGTTCTTTAACATGGTATCAGAGCTTGAGGTTCGATCCTCACCGCCCCCTACTTTAAAGTGGAAGCACAAAAGGTAAACCAAAGATTGAGCCTGTTGCATAATCCACGCTTCAAGCCAAGAGGGCTCTTGCGTGAGGGGGCGTGTTGAGATATATAGTCCCACATTGGTTGAAGAGCAACTAATGTGGGAGTTTATAAGGTCTTGGGCACTCCCACCCTTTAAGCTAGCTTTTGGGGTGGTGTATCCCAAGGTTCTTTAACATGGTATCAGAGCTTGAGGTTCGATCCTCACCGCTCTCCACTTTAAAGTGGAAGCACAAAAGGTAAACCAAAGATTGGGCCTGTTGCATAATCCACGCTTCAAGCCAAGAGGGCTCTTGCGTGAGGGGGCGTGTTGAGATATATCGTCCCACATTGGTTGAAGAGCAACTAATGTGGGAGTTTATAAGGCCTTGGGCACTCCCATCCTTTAAGCTAGTTTTTGAGGTGGTGTATCCCAAGGTTCTTTAACAGGTTTATATAGTTATTTGAAGGAAGATTTAACAGCACTATGAAGCAGTAATGAACAAAGATAAGATTCACATTATTTGGGTGTTTGAACATGTTTTTTTTACAAAGACTGTAACATGATCACTTGTTTGAACTATTGTCCTTCCAATGGTTGGTGTTGTCGCCATGTGAACTGGAGGTTGTAGGTTTGATTCATGTAATGAGCCTCTTGCAAATGCAAAGTAAGGCATACACCCACACAATGGGTTTGGCCCTTCTCTCCTGAACCTTGCATATAATGAGAGCAATACTTTACATCTAATTCTATAACTACTTTGTCGTGGGTCCTATCAACGAGGCTGACCTTTGTTTTTATATTGTCCTCGCAACATATTATTTGCCAATTGGTCTCTCAAACAGGTAGCGGACTTGAACATGTTGAGAGCAGAAACTCATAAATTTGAATCCCATTACATTGATAACCTTGTTGGTAAGTCAATGATGACCATTTTAAGGTAGCTGTTATTTCTTTTGTTTGTTTGTTTCGTTTGGTGTTCTATCTATCTCATAACTGATTACAGGAGGTGAGAAGGAGTGCACCGAAAGATCCCCCATCAATCACGTTGACAAATTTTCTTGTCCCATTATTTTATTTCAAGGATTGGAGGACAAGGTTAGTATCAAATGCAATTATTACTTCCCCCTTCCCATATCCAATACATAAAGGACTCTGGAATGAAAATTTGTCAGCCTATATCTAAATCTACTCTAAATAATCTACAATATTCAGTTTGATAAAAGATAAATGTGTTCTATGCTTTGCAGGTTGTGCCACCGGATCAAGCTCGGGAAATCTACCAGGCTCTGAAGGAAAAAGGTGTGCCAGTTGCTCTTGTTGAGTATGAAGGAGAACAACATGGTTTCAGAAAGGTACATGCTTATTTAATTATTTTTTTAGAAATGAAATTTATGTAGGAAATAGTGACCATATGCAGTAATGGGTTGGATGCAGGCTGAGAACATTAAGTTTACACTTGAACAGCAAATGGTCTTCTTTGCACGATTGATTGGGCACTTCAATGTTGCTGATGATATTACTCCTATCAAAATTGACAACTTCGATTGAGAATGGCTTTTTAAGAGGTACTGATGTTGGCTTTCTTTATATCTATGTTAAAGCAAGTCCTATGTAAGGGTGTGAAAAAAAAACTAAATGAATCGAATCAAATCAAACTATGAACCAATCCGAACCATTCCAAAAAGAATCATATTTTTTCGAACCAGTTTGAGAACCGAACTATTTTCTTTGAACTGGTTCAAGAATTAAATCGTTTTTTCAAAACCAATTTGATTTAAGAACCGAACCACTTTACCGATTTGGTTTGGTTTGGGCTAAAATCCAAATCGAACCGAACCATACTCATTCTTAAGAGTGTGAAAAAACCAAATGAATCGAACCGCACCACATTTTTCCAAACTGGTTTAAGAACTGAATCATTTTCTCTAAACTTCCTGAACCAAATTTTAAAACTTGTTCAATTTGCCCGAACTGAACCACTTTTCCAGTTTGGTTTAGTTCGATATACAAAACCAACCTGAACCATCCACACCCTTGGCCCTAAGCAATCCTTGTTCTCAAATCCTAATAATGCTTTGCAGGAATTCAGGAACTATGCTGGAAATTATTGCACTGATTAGCTGCTTCTGCCTATTTTAATCCTCATTGCCAGGAGTGTGCAGAGTTTCCACTGCATTTTCTGAAATCTTGGTTGTGGTTCAATGTAGTCTTGTATTTCTTTTACTCTTGAATCTTGTTTTACAACTAGGAATTTATATCTTTAACCTGAACTGGATATACGGCAGGTATATTTTCTAGAATATCTGTCCTGCATGTCAACTCTTCTGTTAAATAATAATAATATCAATTCCAAGACATCATAGTGGATGCAAAGAAGGTTATTATCAGAAGTTGCATTTTCATGGTAGCAAGCCCCGCACACATCTCTCTAGAATCAGCCGAAGAGAAATTTGAGTTCAACCACAGTTGGAATTGTATTCTACTCCTTTAATAAGAAGATAAACCTGCCACCACCACAAGAATCACTTGAGATAAATGTCGCATTAAAACTTCCTAAAGAATAAATTCAAAGAGCAGGATATATTTATCACCAAAAAAGTTTAACACTCTTACAATCAATTTAATCACCATTGATTTTCGGCAATCTAACGGTTATAATTTATTGGGAATTAATAACCGTGATTAAATTGACGAAAATCAACGGTGATTAAATTGATTGTAAGAATGGTAAAAAAAAATTGGTGGTAAGTAAATCTGTTCCCTTAAATTCAATCCAAAAGTTTAAATTGTTAGGTGAACATTACATTAGTTGTTTATTTATTATATTTTTCTAATATACCTTTTTACATAAGTGTTTATTGGGGTTAAAGGGTAAACAATGTATAAGTTTATATATCCATAACAAGAAATTCTATAATATTTAATTATTTAATAGAATTTGGTCAGTGAGAATTAAACTCGTAATTATTTGATTATATAAACTCTGATGTCATATAAAAAATCAAATCAATTCAAAAAATTAAACTCTTTCGTGTAGGTTATGTTAATAATTTTTATATTATATTTTTTTAATAAATTTTATTAAGCAAAAAGAGCCCTCAATCAATTTCTTTGCAAGTGATGTTGTATTGCTAGCTTTCTTGTTCTCATCCTTAACACTAAGACATGACAGAAGAAATTTATGACAATTGAGCATAATCATATTTACATAGGGATCAAGGGTAATGCTAACTATTCAGATTCACAATTTACGCAAACAAGTATGGCAATTTGCAGCATCTTGTTGATCGTGAAAAATAGTTAGATCAGGAGAATAATAAGTGCATGGCGCAGCTAAAGCAAAATGGCTTTAAATTAAATTACTAAAAATAGACCATTACAGTACCTTGACTTTATGACTAGTTAAGGTGATTCGTTATGAGAAATTTTTAGATTCAATGTGTTTAGGATATAATCCCACGTCCCGTTAATGGGTTCAGGCTCAAGATAGGCTTCCTACCTAAGGAATCCTCTCTGGTTAGAGCTTCAGCCCGTGAACTCGGGTTGTGGGTCGGCACCATTGATAGGCCTCTTTGGCTTGGGCTTAAGCCTGTAAGCTCGGGTCGTGGGTTTGCATACACGATCTTCCCTCCATCCTCTAACATTCATGATCTCATTTGAAAAATCGTTCTAGGGGCATGACATGATCATCTCTACAGGGTCAGTATAAATACATGAATGGTATTTTTGGGGAAGACACTTCGGACCAATCACATTCCACAACCCATTCTAAACTTAGAGCTCTCATCATTCCTAGAATTTACTCACACACCCTTTTGTTGTTTACTAGTCGGACTTTGGCTAGAGGTGTTCGACCCATCATTGTTAGTCATCTCTTCCACTTGGTCTGTAGATATTACTACTAGCACCCTCGCTAGACATTAATGTTCATCTTCAAACACAATGTAAGAGAAATACAATCAACAATCAAGGACACTTAATAAAACGATATATCATTTTATGCTTCAAACAAAGGTACTAAAAGAATAGTTTGGCAAGAGAAATGTTGGTTGAAAATATAACTTTTCACATATCTCCACATGACAATATAGAAACTTTTTTTCGTTCTGCTGTCTCAACAGCAAAAATTTTCTACTTTAATATATGTAAAGTATGTGAGAAAGTTTGTATAAAAAAATTGTGTGAGAAAGTTTCTATAGGTATTGCTATAAAAGGCTCGAGTGCATAAGCGCTCCAGCTCTCTAAGTGAGTTGGTAATTTAATTTTTAGAAATGTTTCTCTCTTGCAATTTAGCCTTTAATTTTTTTTGTAAGTTGGTTTTTAAATTTATAAAATCTGCAACACATTAGTATTTCGTTTGATGAAGTTAAAAATTAAGGACTACTTCATAACATAATGAATAAATTTAAGAACTAAATTATAAGAAAAGGATATATCTAATGATTAAATTACCTATTTATTCCAATAAAAAATTAACTAGTCCATAAATTTTAATCATGAACAATACATTACTTTGGGGTTTGGACATGGGAAGAGAGGATAGCAAAATGAATTTTGGTATAAGAAACTAACACTTTTCTTTGGAAGTCCATCCTATTAAGTCACATTAAAAAATAAAATAAAATACATTCTAACTTCTAAGGAGTAAATATGTGATTTAGTTCCAAAAGACGTTACATGTGTCGGTTTATTTTAAAAAAATTGTTTATATAAATTAATCTTCCAAGTTATCAACTTACAAGTTTACCATCCTAAAATTATCACGTTACTAACAAGTTTAATTCTCCAAAAACTAATTTGTATAATTGAAAACTTGGACTAAAATAACACAACTAACATCTTTCAAAACATATTATTCAAGTCATGGCTAAGTTTAGTGACATTTTGTGACTTGGGGCTCCCTTAGCATTTGTACTCTCTTCAACATTTCGAAATTTTTTTGAGTTGCTCTTAGTTTTTCATTATTGCAAAAACATAACTATCCATAATTGGACACATTATAATCCATCACAATTAGTGGATTCAACATCGCTTCTCAATTCAAAATCTTAAAGAATGTGTTTCACTTGATTATTTTTAACCTATGTGAGACTATTCCCAGTTAAATTCTCAACAAGTAGGTCTACAAGAATCATGTTAGTACAAGCTTCTTTAACAACCACTTTCATCAAGGCTGACACAATTACTGCTCCCTATGGCTCCTGGAAGTCCCATATCCCTAGCTAAGAAAGTTGCAGCTATTTCATGGTATAGCCGTGCCAGCTCAGAAAGGAATGCTCACAATTGTGCACATTACTCATCAGAAAGTCTCAACGTACCCACTCATTTTGGCACCTATGCTATTATTTATTAGGTGATCATAAGATATTGGAAGTGAATCCTCTCATATTAAAATTTTACATAAACTGATCAAGTGAAATTTTTGTATTTATTTCTCTCTTCACATACATTAAATAGGTCAGGTTCAATCATTACTAATGAAGAAAGATATTAACACAAATTTCACATAACCAAGTCATATAATAAGAGGATTCATTCCTTTTATAATTTGCGTCACAATGAAATTTGCTAATCATATCTGGTATGGTGGAAGTTGAATGACCTTACGAGTTGGTGTTATATAGGTTTGGCATCCCAACGATTCTCCATTCTTATATTAACATATCGATTTTTATTAATTAGTCAAGACATTTATTTTGAGGTGATTTTTAGTTTGGTTTAGGTAATTAAGGTAATGGTTATGAAAACAATCCATTTGTTAAATCAGAAATATGTTTATTATTACTATATATATAGGTGAATCTATGATATCCTGTCTGGTCTAGCTAGTTTGGTAAGTTAAAAAATGAGTGGAGCAGTATGCATTGGGCTACACGACCTTTGAGTGGTGTAGCTAGTTGTATTCAACAAAGTGATTTTTTTCAAAGTGTGCGTATTGCACACGTGTCCGACACGGACACGCTTCGACACGTGGTTAATATTTTGGAATACGCAGTTAACGTTTTGATACGTTTTTTTGACACGCAGTCAACTTTTCCAACACGCGGTCAACGTTCCGACATGCATCCGACACATTTTTTTTTACTTCTTAATTTTTATTATTAACTAAAAATAAAAAAATAATTTATAAATCAATTTTTTTTCTGTTATGAAATTTACATGAAAAATTAATAAGGTACGAAAAATTATTTTTGTTTATATTTATGTTATGAAATTTAAATATTTGATTGGTTATATGACTTATTATAGGCTGTTATATATATTAAATATAAATTATATTATATATTAAAATATTATTTAATATCAAATCGTGTCCCAGCGAGTCAAAATATAATATTTTTTAAAATTAACGTGTCAGCGTGTCGTGTCGTGTTGTGTCGTGTCCCGTGTCATCGTCGTTACATTATAGGTTGTATTGTATTTCATGATAGCTTTGGGTATTATACCAGCAATCACATAGAGTTTGATAGCTTAAGAATAATATATTCCTTCCAAGATTTGCATTTTGGATTTTCGTTTTCCTTTTCTTTTCTGGTTATGAATTTTGAAATTTGAATTCATCCTAAGAATAATATAGAGTACTGCTCCCAAAAGGAAGGTTCTTTAGAATTTGTAACTAAAGTTGAACTTTAAATTCGCTAATTTCTTTTAAAAAAATTCAAATGATATTATTATAGAAAAATATGATGAAGGTATTGTTATGCCCATTTGTTACATATATTGATCATGATTAGATAACATTTAATTATAAAATTTAAACCATAGAAGCTCAATTGTATCACAATTTTCTAGACACGTATACCTAAGTGTTGTTAAAACCTTTAGCAACAGGACCTTTATACAACACTTGTCAAAAGTTGCTAATGCAAATGGCAACACTTTTTCATAATTTGGCAACTTTTTTTATTTGTGATTAATGCTTTTTATGTGGTAACAAATAAAATTATTCTTATAATATGAAAAGAGTGTAAGTCCATATAAAGAGAAGAAAGAAAGAAAAAAATCTCACACAATTATATATATATATATATATATATATATATATATATATATATATATATATATAACAGATAAAATTATCTCACGAAAAATATTAATCACTAAATGTCAATTATTTTATATAGATCCCAGCGTTCAAGTACTAACTTTTATAGCTACGGTCATTTTTTTGTGCTGGGACCAGATATCATCCTTGTCATCTCCTACAATCAATGACAAATTCAAAGTCACATATCTACTATGACAGAAAATCAAATTGCGGAAAAGATAAATGCTATCATCTACAATTCATGATGATCTGTTTTCCCTTCATATTTGTCCTCAGACTTAAAATGATACAATACAAGCATCATGCTTCTCATAATTTTTATAGAATCCTACACAAAATGAAGCAAGGCCGATCATTATAGAATACAAATCAGGGTATTTCCCAAGATGATTATTGAGGCATTGGCACAAGGGGATGAAAATATTATCTGCTCAACGCTTAATGCGAGTGATAATGAAGAACAGAAACATGGCCAAAGTCTGAGGCAGGAAAAGTGCATTTTTCATAGTCCTTCATCATTTCCAAGCAGTTTTTCTAGAAGCAGCAGATTTGCCCTTCCACAATTCAAAAAAACTACTGCTTGTGGGTTATTCTTCAGTTATACAGGTGAGGAATCTTTGCCTATGTTCACATCTAAATCTTCTGTTTAAGAACATGGCGCAACTGAACCTTCTGGCTTTCCATCCTAGCCTCCATAAGTCTGGCTTTCAAACTATTCTTCTGTGCATTGCGAGGAATGCATCCTTTCATGCCTCGATTATGCTGATTTCCTGACTCAGGAGAACTCAACTGGCATAGAAGGTCTTGGGGGCTTAGTTCAACTTTTCCATGTCCCCAGTCAGGAGAACTGATGGCCCCACTAGATACCCTTCCATTTGAAAGCCTTCCATTCATTCCCTCCACAGAGATTATCTTGTAATTATCCCCACTGTTTGGGCCTGACCTCCAAAGCTTTGCAATCGATGATACCTTCTTTGATGGCTTAGTTGATACTGAACAGACTTCACTAATTTCAGTAGTTGGGGTCTCTTCACCTGTATTTTCTTCCCATTCAAGCACACTCCTCTCTGAGACATTACTCTCTCGATGATTCTTGGTCGCTGATGGAGCACTCCCTTCTGGGGAACAACTTGATCCTTGATCCTCAACATGGCTCACAGTTTCCCATCCACTTTCATCTTCTTCTATATAATCATTGTCATCCATAAATACATCAGAACGTCTCTGAAAACTATCCTTACTTATCAAGTTGGCTTCAGGACTCACTGTGTGAATCTTTGAGGCATAACTCGATGGAGAATAAGCAACACATGGTTCAATCTCCCTCTCGTTGTGTTCACCAAAATTTACTTCCTCAAAAATGGCAAAAATATCATCTGGATTGGGCGGCTCGTATGAAAATCCGTTGATGTCTTGGATGTTCACAGCAGCTGCAGCCTGTTGAAGTGACCGTGCCTCTTTCATCTCCTTTGCATTTGGGTTCACATTATTAAGAAAGGTTTCCAATTCTGCTACAAGTTTATTCATATGTGAATACTTCTCATCAAGAGCAACTTTTGCATCTATCAATTTCATATGAACACGTTCTTCACGCCATACTTCAGCCATCTGCAGCATCTTTCTCTCTTCTTCCACTTCTTCCCTAAGTTTCATAGATTCCCTCTTCAATGTTTCAATTTCAGCCTTGTCTTCTCCAATTTCCTTAGCAAGCTCATCACACACTTCCTCGATCAATACTCTGGCCTTCCTTTCCTTCTCATAATCCTGCATGTAGCGTTTTGCTAATAACTTCGAATCTGCCAACTCATTAACCAACCTGGAATTTACAATTTCACTCCTTTGGCGACTTTTTCTTTCTCGATTCAACTCTGCTTTAATGTCATCAATGTACGCACGAATTTTCTCATGCTCTTTGCTCCGCCATGTGGTCCTTTCCTCGTTGACTTTCTTCAAAACATGCTCAAGTTTCTTTTTGGAGGAGTGGTGTTCAGTCTCAAGCACCTGAATCTGTGCACGAGCCTGCTCTAGTTCAGCTTCAAGAGCAGATACAGCAGAAACAGTGCTTACCTTTTGGTCAAGAAGTTTCATCTGGCTGTAGATATTCTGCATCTCATCTGAAGTTCTCAAGCAAACAGGATCCCACTTTGTTGCTCCCTCCATTGCATTACTGGAAAACTGGAAAGAAGGCTTGAGCTCAAGAAGAATAAAGTAGGTTCAAGATTAGCACTTTAATAGTTCACTCTTTCAGTTGTGGTAAGTAAAAGTGGGAAACTTCTAAACTCTTTCCTCAATCAGAAAAGTTTCTTAACATGACTGATATTTCAAATGCTTCTTTCACTGCATCAGTTTACCTAACAATATGAAAATGTTTTGCCCATGCACTTTTACAAGAAACTTACATCTATGCATAACAAAAATAAAGCATCACTAAGTTTCATTCATCAACTCCAAGGCATACATCCAATCTATTTTCTATATCATATCTATTTATTTGTTTAAAAGTTCAACTAGGGTCGCAGTCATGTCAGCCTATATAAGTATATATGTGTATACCTGTGTACATGAGCTTGATACAATATTATATTTCCAACATAGTACATCATGACATTTTACAGTTTGTTGTGTATCTGTAGCCTAGCTTAATGATATAGCAGCCTTTTTGCACAAAGCATAGGCTTATCATGATTAAAATAGGGATTTTTCGGTTGCTTTGTGTAAAGAACCAATTCAACCCAAAAGCTTAAGCTGTAGAGTGAGGCTATATTAATGGTTTTATATATCTTAACACGCCTCCTCACACGAGCCCACTCGGCTTGAAGGGTGGACAATGCACAGGTCCACCTACCTGTGCGAATAAAGAAATTCCACTAGAAAGAAAGTGGGGGGCGGTGAAGATCGAATCCAGTACACCGAGCTCTGATACTATGTAAAGAACCAATTCAGCCCAAAAGCTTAAGCTGTTGGGTGAGGCTATATTAATGGTTTTATATATCTCAACACTTTGTGTCATATGATCAAGGGTGATGCAAATCATACCACTTCCAGAATAATAAGGGCCATTACAGAGCTTCTGAAACGGGATAGGCTGGTTTATATAATGCATAACTACAGAGAAGCATGTGCAGACTGTCTAGTATTCTTGCCCGTGGCAGAAGGATCAAAATCTGGATTGGTCCTCCTAGTGTTCTTACTAGTCTTCTGGCTCTAGACAGTCTCCATGTAGTTTCTCTCTTGTTTTGGGCCTCGGCCTCATACTTTCACAAAAATAAAATAAAAAATGCATTCGCAAAACTGACTGGGTAGGGAGATCATCATGCAGGAAAGGGTGTAATGTTCATTCAGTCTTCACTCTTTACACGTATATGGCTGTAGTCAATAATCTTCAATTATCCAGACCCATTAACATTTAATAAATAAAAAACATAATACCTCACAAAAGTGTCCATCCTTTGTCCCAGAAATGGAACAAGGACTTTGTGATGGATTCTTCATATCAGAACCATGCACCATGCCATTTCGATGACTGAGAAATGGGTAGTCTACCTGGTTAATTCCATGCTGCAGACAAGTGATATCAGTTGTAAACTAGAAGTGGAAATAATGCAAAAAAACTGCCAAGATCTGAAAATAATGAAAATAACTACCTGACAAAGATATGCATTGAAGAAAAACAATTCTCAAATGTCAACAGGTATGCCTAGAAACCTAATAACAGAATCTAGTAAATAAGTACAGTTCACTTAAGAACAAGCATTGAAAACACACAAGTTCCCAGTGCGATTTTTACACTACAGATAATAAACAACATGTATAACATAAATTCAATTATCTCCACAGACAAACCCTAGTCAACTCATTTCTCCAATTATTACATAGAACAATAATGGCTTCTTCAGTAGACGTAAATCAATCATGAATTAACTGCCCAACACATTTTAGGCTTGAAATGATTTATTTATTTTTCTCCCTTTCACAGAAGGTCAGGGATTATTCCAGTACCCATCTTTTTTTTTCTTACATACCTGTACTCATTAATTACCAAACATTTATTCATTACTGGTTATACTTAATGGACTTGTAACATTTATCACCCAAAAAATTTCTGACAAATCATCAAAGGTACTAATACCCTATAAAAAAGAAAAAGAAAAAAAAAGATATCATATCCACAGCAACTAAAAGCATATTAAAGAAACCCTCAACACACAAAATGGAACATGCAGAATGTTGAAAAAGGATGAAATCACGAAGGTCAATCTTGAAAACTAAGCAACAAAAAGATAAGCAAAAACGATAAAACCTCTACAACAACATACTACATATATGATGGGCCTAAAAACACAGTGAAAACCCAAATTTCAATCAAAAATAGCAAATGAAAACTAAAAACAGCAACAACAAGGGAATAGAAAAAATGAATGATGTTGAACAAAAGAAAACCAAAAGAGGGTTTACCTCAAGTCTCAACCGATCCACATTTTTCCTTCTCAACCCACCATGCTTTCCATGATCACCCTCTGCCAACTCCGGCAGCTGCAGCCGCCACAATCCGGCAGCGAGTTTCCTCGCCGACACGGCCTCCGCCACTGCAACCTCCCTTTTCCGGCTGGATTTCCGGCCGAACTCCTCCAGCGAATCGCCGCCGCCGTTCCTCTCTCTGTCATCGTTGATCTTCCACTTCGACGAAGGGGTTTCGGGCCTGCTCCGTTTTCCGATCGGTGCCCCGATTCGCCTCACCCGGGTCGCCGGGGTTCTGGCTTTCCGGCGGGAGGTTCTCTGCAGTGGTTGAAGATCCGAGCCCGGCGAAGGGTTTCGCGAGTTGGGAGCAATGCTCTCCGCGAATGGCGGAGTTGGTCGGTGAGAGTCGCCGGAAATCTTCATGGTCGCCGGCGAGTATCGGCCATTTAATGAATACCCGGTAAGGTGGAGCTTAGTGAACTCTGTGGTGTGGGTCTCTGAGTGTGTGTCTGTGTGTGTGTGTGTGTGTGTGTGTGTGTGTGTTTGAGAGAGAGAACAAGAGAGAGAGAGAACTTCTTCTTCTTCTTCTTCTGGGACTTGACTTGAAGACTGAGTGAGAAGATGAAGACACACAAGTATACTTTTTATTAGTAGAGACATACACCTTCGTTCGTATGTAGTCAATCCTAACGTACGATCTTACAGAAGCTGAATAAACGGTGATAAAAATATTTACATAAGAAATTTCACAATTTTTATCATCCTTAATTTATTTATGAATAATTAAGAGGGGCAGGTTATATTTACAAATTATACTATTTTCTTTCAGAAGATCACGGGTTACACTATATTCTTTCCAGAGAAAATAATGTAATTTGAAAAAAAAATTAAAAAAAGTTTGTATACGAATATTTTCCCTAATTAAAATCGTTGCATGATATGATTCATATTAAATCCATTTTCATATTTTTAAGTCAATATATCTCTTTTACCTTGAAATTTATAATAACAAAAAGTATTTTTTTTATATTTTGGATAACATTAAAAACACAAGCAATAATTTACTAAAAAAATAAAGGGTATTATTATAAGTATAGTTCTTTATAAAAAAATTATTATAATAATAGACATATAAATAAATAAACATTTTAGTAATATATAACAATATCTAGTCAACACATTAAACTTTAAATTTTTTTATTTTATATTAAAATGATCTTAGTAAGAAAATTATTTAGAGGCTAGTTACCTTTTTGTTTACTATTGTCATGTTTTAAAAAGGTGAAGACTTTGACATCAATAAAGTGATTAAAAAAAAATCAAAGATCTGTTTGAAAATTGAAAATATCAACCTTATGTGAACGTCAAATCAAAAGTTCAAAACTAATAAATTAAAGTTAATAAAAGTAAGATAACTACTACTAATACAATTTGATCCCCTCTTAAATATGGAAAAAGTTTTTACTTATTATAAGAAAAAATATCTTTCATTGTTATAAAAATTATCATTAATGTTATAGTCATAACTATTCTCCGTAACCATCACCGTAACCATCATTAATATTAAAATCGTAATATTTATTTGTTAAATTATTTATATTTCAACTGCTTTAATTTATGAAATATATAAATTATTAAATATAAGTGAAATATTTATTAAATGTACACTTTTGCCGGTGAGTGAGCGTCGAAGACACTGGTTAATGGTTTCCTCGCAAATGTCGTCATATAATGTCTTCATGCACTGTCTGGCTGGCCGTAGAAACAATACAGATCTATCCCTTTTTTTTTCCTTTCATTTATAATTTAGTATCGGAACTAAGAAAGTATCCGAGGAAATTTCCACGTGGCCACCCTCAGCACATGCCACGTCGAACAATTTTCCAACTGCACCCACATGGGTTCCTTATGAAAATCCTTACTTTAATTTTATGAACCATACTCTTCCAATTAATTCATTAATTAATAAATACTTATCATTTATAAATAAAGTGTATTGTGATAGAGTTGGATGAAAAGATGATTTAAAATTATAAAAAGTGTTATGAAATTCAGTGGTTCGTTTGTTGTGTTATCCATGATGCCAAATCTAGAAAAGTGCAACTTTATTATAATTGAATGTTGAGTGTGCGTGTTAAGAGAAAATGAAGTCGTATAGAGAATATCACAATCTTTATGTGAAACGAAATAAAATGTATAATTCAAATATAATTATCAGGAACAGTGACGTAAATGTCACATTTTCTTAATTTTTTTCCCAAATATCACACCAATATTATTTTTTACCTAACTGCAACGCGATTAAATTCGTTATCAGTCATAACGAACTTGATTAAGGCATGTGACATGTTTTTATTACGTACCAAGTTCGTTAATGATGGTAACAAACTTAGTCGCTTATGATTCTGTGACATATGTACATTTTGTAAAAAAAAAAGTTGACTGGACCAAGTTCTCCGAATCATTGGTAGCGAACTTGGTACGCTAATGAGAACATGCTATGTGGCTTAATCAAGTTCACTATGACCGGTAGCGAACTTGGACACATGACAGTCTGGTAAAAAATACTATTCGCGTGATATTTTGACAAATTTTTTTAAAAAAGTGGCATTTAGGTAATTGTTCCTAACAATTTAGTACATTTACCAAAAAAATTGGTTTAAATGGTACATACTTGATTCTACTTAAGCAAGATCTTGAGTTCAAGTCCTTGAATACAAAAATTCTTTTTAGAAAAGTTAACTTTACTATAATGTAAATGTTTCCTGATTTGAATAGAATCTCACGTTCAAAAATATAATAAATGAAACTTTGTAAAAAAATAGGTCTCGTGTAGCGGAGCTCGTTATTGTTATCATGAAGAACTACAGGGATTCAGCTTTTCTTTATTATTAGATCGTATAGCTATTTTTTTATTCATATAGGAGTGATATTCTTTTCTAGTTAGATCTTGGTGGTGTTTAAACTATGTAAAAGTGGCTAACGGCTACTAATCCTAATTTCATTTTTTAAGAGCTGAATTTAATGAGAAAGTTAAATTAATATGTTTCATAGTCTAGATGCATGCAAAAGCATGGCCACCCAGAGAATAGACAAAGTATTTTTCATGAAATCAGAGAATCTAAGAGGTTGTACTTGGTGCACACTTACCTGTGGACCACTATCATCACGGTTCCTAAGTTTGTGTGGTAAGTTCTTTTTCAGTGTACCCTCTAGAGCGGTATGTACTTTTTTTTAACCCCTATAAATGCTAATTTAAAAGCCAAATGCGGATTTCTAGAAATTTTTAGGTGCAAATGCATATTTATTTTCATTCACAGCAAACGAATTCATAATGAAAATCATCTTTTTTCTAACAAAATGAAAACTTCTGTAATTTGATTATGGATCTGAAATTTTTCCTGTTGTTAAATAATAAGAGGTGATGTTGTTAAAGAAATAAAGGCATGAATAGTTTTGAATATAAAAAAAATGAAAAACTTTTCTGATTTGATTATCGATGTAAACTTTTACTGTTTTTAAATATCAAGAGATAGTAATAATTTATCATGGTAAGTTATTATTATTGTTTTTTTATTTCTCTCTAATATAATAATATTGTGTTAGAAAAGGATCTAAATCTTTTTATTATATTGACTTGTCATAATATCCTTTTTTAAAAAAATCATAATATCCTTTTTTTCCCTAAAGATATTGATATTGTTAGAATATTAGTAAGATCTCAAATATTATGTTTAATGGAGATGGTCATTTTACACCTATATAAAATGGTTTTTATATCTCGCCTGTCATTGTAAAAAAAAATTTCTGCAGCAGCACTAGGATACGATTTTCATATCCTAGCATGCCTTTTTTTTTAAAAAAAAAAAAAAAAAAAAACAAGTGAGACTCACTTGCTTGGGTATGTTACACCCAATAAAATTTTGCAGCAACAGTAGACATGCAAAGCCCATATAAAATTAGGGTTATGGTTTGATCATATCACAGTAAAGTGGAAGTAAATTCAAAGAAATGTGTGATTGTTTTGTTTTTTTATATAAAAAAATGGTGTGCCTCACTTTTAGTGTTTCTATGACATGATACAATCATTTTCCTGTAATATTATTCTTATAAATCCCATAAAATTAATAAGTTTTATATTACAAATAACACAAGAATTCCTGGGTTGGTCACACATGGTTGATCATGTCCAATTTCTGATCATTGGGCTTGTAACTTCAACGCTAGAGTGTCCTCCGTGCGGGATGCGACAAGTTGGGTCTTCAAGTTCTTCAAGAAACAGGTGCAGGTAGGAACTTGCAAGTCAATTTTTGAGCTAGTGAATTAGTATATAAATTGGATGATGAATACTTTAGTATTGAGCCTCTAGGATGGGGAGACTTATTATGGGCCTTGAGTGACCACCTTTGTAGGTGTTGGTGTTAGTTCCTCTGTGGCTATGACTGGTGATTGGCTGAATGTAAGATTCCTGCTATGTCAATATTTGATAGACACCACAAGTTTCTATAATTCTGTATATTAATTCACGGGAAAGAAAAACACAATCACCGAAAATAGTATCGGCGACAATTTGAGGATGCCACCAACTCCAGAAGTTTTAGAGAGAGAAAAGAAGTTTGTTATTACAAATTGAAGGCTGATCCTAAAGGCATCCTCAACCCCTTAATTACCGAATTAGAAATGCTAGAATCTAATAAATGGGCCACGTGCTGTATTGGGCACATCTCAGGTCCAAATGCCACATCTGTTCCTAGCCACATGTGGGTATCAGGTAATCTTTCAATTTGCTTGATTTTGACTTTATTTCCCCTTCTTGGTATTACATGTTGCATTTCCTCTCTTCCACATTCTTTCTTCTCTGCCTCACTATTCTCAACTTCAATAATTTGTCCTGGGTTCGTATCAATTTCCCCTTCCCTTAAAATACTGATCTTGCCCTTAAGATCAAAGTCAGGGAATGATTACAAGAATTACAGGAATCCCAAGTAGGAAATCCATGACGCATCCTCCAAAGGAAACCCACTCCATTGAACCAAGATCTGCCCGTTAGAATCCTTTCCCATAGCCACGGTTCGAGATATGAGTACAACCACCAGAGTAACAACTGTGTGATTCTCCCAATCTGTCAGAGGTAAAGGGCATGGATGAAAAACTGAATTTTTATGAAATAGTTTCAGTAGAGAGACGTGAAACACCAGGTGAATGCGAGAATGAGCCGATAACTCCAACCGATAAGCCACCGTGTCGATGCGCTCACGAATTGGAAAATGGCCATAGTATCTCCGTCGCAACTTGGAAAAACTTTGGTTGTGCAGCGACTGTTGACAATAAGGTTGCAATTTCTCCAGCATTTCCTCTCCAACCTTAAATTGAACATCCCTCCTATGTTTATTCGCCTGATGTTTCATGTGTTGCTTTGTGCAGTGCAGTGTTTCACGAAGATGTCATAATATGTGATCTCGCTGGGTCAACAAAGCAACCACAGCTGCAATCGGTGAAGATTCCCCATTATAAGGTTGCAGAGACGGTGGAAGACGCCCATACAAAACTTGAAAAGGGGACGACCCAATTGCCGAATGAAAAGAAGAATTATATGAAAATTTTGCCCATGGTAAGAACTGAACCCACCCCTTAGGATTCTCCATTGTATAACACCTGAGATATTGCTCCAAGCCTCTATTTGTAACCTCTGTCTTCCCGTCACTTTCAGGATGGTTTGCCATGTTAAAATGAAGTCGAGTGTTACTTAAGCAGAGTAATTTGGTCCAAAACTTGCTAATAAAAATTCTGTCACGATTTGAGACAATGAAATGAGGAACATCATGATGACAACAAATATCTGAGATGAATAGAGAAGTGACTTTAGTTGCTGTAAAATTTCCTGGTAGGGCAAAAAAATGAGCATATTTTGAGAGGCAGTCTACCACCACTATAATCGTCATTTTTTCCTCGAAATTAGGAAGCCCAATGATGAAGTCCATTGATATATCTTCCCATACTGACTTCAGTGTTGCAAGCGGTTGGAGCAACCCAGCTGGAATTAAGGGTTGATATTTCGTGACCTGACAAATTGGGCAAGTCTGGACAAACTCCTGGACATCATTCTTCATCAGTGGCTAATAATAGTGACTAGACACACAATGCATTGTCGTCCTTATACCACCATGTCCCCTCACAACTGTTGAATGAAATTCGTGCAGTACCTGTGATTTCAGTGCAGAATTGCATGCTAGCACAATCCGACCTTTGAAGTAAATTATACCATCCCGCAATTGGTAATTTTTCATTCCTTCTTGCTTATCTTCAATCTTCTTAACTATGGCTACTAACTCAGCTTTTGTTTTAACCTATTCTCTTATTGCTTCGTATAAGGGATTGATGAGTTTGGTCAAAGTCAACATCACCTTTCCCCTTACTATGTTTGGCTCTATTTCCTGTTTTCTAGACAAAGCATCAGCCACCTTATTCATCGCTCCTGGGTAATACTCTATGGTATAATCAAATCCCAATAATTTAACCAAGAATCTTTGTTGTTCAAGCATCTGTATGATTTGAGCCATCATTTCCTTTATGCTCTTCTGATCGGTTCTTATGGTAAATTTGACCCACAGTAGGTATTGTCTAAACTTGGCAACTTCTTCAGTGATGGCAAATAATTCTCTCACATATGTGGAGGCTTATTGCATCTTAGAGGATAACTTGTGATTGAAATAAGCTATGGGTTTATTATTCTGACTTAGGACTGCACCTATGCCAATTCCAGAAGCATCAGTAGTTAACACAAAAGGTTCATGGAAATCAGGAAGAGCCAACACTGAGGTCTGCGACAGGGCACCCTTCAATTCCTTATTGATTCTGCAACTGCTTAATTCCATTTGAAAGCATCTTTCTGCAAAAGATGGGTGAAGGGTGTTGCAATTTTGTGAAAATCCTCTCATAAATTTTCGATAATATCCTGCCAGCCCCAAGAAATCCCTTAATTGCTTCACTGAATTTGGTTATGGCCAGTCTATTATTGCTTTAATTTTGGACTCATCCGGCCTAACTCCCTCACCATCCACCACATGGCCCAAATATTCCACGTATGTCTGAGCAAATGAGCACTTAGCCAATATGGAAAACAAATGGTTCGCCCTGAGACAATCCTCTCACATTTGAAAGCATCTTTCTGCAAAAGATGGGTGAGGGGTGTTGCAATTTTGTGAAAATCCTCTCACAAATTTTTGATAATATCCTGCCAGCCCCAAGAAATCCCTTAATTGCTTCACTGAATTTGGTTATGGCCAGTCTATTATTGCTTTAATTTTGGACTCATCTAGCCTAACTCCCTCACCATCCACCACATGGCCCAAATATTCCACGTAAGCTGAGCCCATGATTCATTGGGCCATACCATATCCTTGGTAGAGTAGGACCTGTTGCCTATCGGCTTTCCTTACCTCTGAACTTGGCCAACATCCACGTGTTTCACGTGTCTCAGCTTCGAAAGTACATAGCAGATCCTTCGCACGTGGTGCAACCGGATGATGTGGAAGTTCGGGAGAACTTGAAAACTTCCGCCGGACCACTCAAGATTCTCGATCGTGGCGAGAAGAAGTTGAGGAGCAAGATCATTCCGATGGTCAAAGTGCAGTGCACCGAAAAAACTCACGAGGAGTGTACTTGGGAGCGAGAGGACGAGCTTCTCCGGCAGTATCTCGACTTTCGAGACAAGTATATTCTGATTTTGAGGACAAAATCCTGAAAAGGTGAGGTGAATGTAAGAACCCGCAGCGTTAATTAAGGAAGTTAATTAATTAATTGTGTGAGATTAGGAAATAATTCCATAATTGACCCTAATAATTATATCGAGGCTTAAATAATTATGGTAAGTGATTAATAATGCTGAAAGTCGCTTTTCTGACGAAAAGTGCAGATACCGGTTCTGCTACTTGGTATAAGTGCGTACCGATGAAGTATCCCGAAAAATTATAATAAGTGCAAGAGTATTCCTAGAATAATATGTAGGACTGTGATTTCAAGTTTCAAGTTAAAATAATGAGAAATGGTGCCAGAACTGACACTGGCTATGTAAAAGCGCGTACCGAAAAGGTGCAGCGAAAAATAAAATAAAAATACGATAAATTTTGGAAAAATGAGTAGGTTCAGAATCTCAAGTTTGAGATTAAAATGCTAAGCGTAGCTATTATTGTTAATACTGTATGATTAATTAAGTAGACCTATATATATACTAGGGCACAATGCCCTAGGTCAGAATTCAAACACTCCCACGTAGAGTTGCTGGTGCTATTCGGAGCTGCCACCTTTCATTACACTATTCCATTGCTTTCTTCTCTTGAAACCAACCAAGTCTTAGCCTTTTCTCTTGATTCTTTCTCTTCCACCTTGTGTGCACTTGAGAGTATACATTGTGAGGGAGAAAGGCACCTTCTTGCTGAGTGTAGCTTCTGAGTTGTGTTGCTTGGGGCTGAGTTTGTGAACTACCTTGGTGGAGGCTTTGTTCATGTCTTTTGTGGTGCCAAGAAGTGATCTTTTGGCTTAAAGAACCAAGCTCAGTGGTCAAATTTGTGTCTTTCCTAAGTCAGAGCCTTAATGTGTAGTTGGGGACCTCTTTGCTGTCTCATTTTCGGAGTTGTAAGCCTTGGAGGTATACCATGATCATAGCCTTGTGTTTTTGATGTTTTAAGCTTGTTTTAATCGGTTAAAAGGAGAAACTTTAATCATTTGAGTAAAGGAATGTGTTTCTGAGTTCATAACATGTTAATGAATATCTGTTTAGGGAGACATTGAACTCCCAATCACGTTTGGACCCTTAAAAGTGGGATTATGCAGAAGTCTGTTTGAATTTCTGCATTCTGTTGGAGAAGTATTCGAATACTTTTCGTGTAGTATTCGAATACTTATCCCTTGGTAATCGAATACTCTTTGGAGGAGTATTGAGATACTTTTCTGGGAAGAAAAGTATTCGGATACCTTGAAGAAGTATTCGAATACTGAGTGGTATTCGAATACTTGGGTTTTTGGTATTTGGATACTGCAGTATTCGGATACTGGGTGGTAGAGTAGTCGAATACTTTGTGGTATTCGAATACTTAAGTGAAAGTACTCGGATACTTTCTGGAGACAAGGAGTATTCGAATACTCATCGAGGAGTATTCGAATACCTCCTGCAGAAACAACATGTAATGACTTAAAATGAGATGGAAAGCCTTAATCACCTAATGTAATCTTGAGCAATGATTATTGATGATTAATTACTGTTTAAACAGATTGTGATTGTGCTGTTTGTGGGCCTTGAGCTTGTGTGGACTCTTGGCTTGGATAGTTAGCTTGCAAGGTAAGCTTTCGCGTCCTCGGTCTAGCCATTGTGTGGTTCCACCATACCGCATGGGGGAATGGTTTATATGCATGATGTGTTTACATGCTTTAATAAATGAAAATGTTGTTGAGCTTTATGTGCAATTGCTTATAATATGTATGTGTTGTTCCACTTAGACGGTAAGCCTGAGTATGTGGTGTCATACAAGACGGTGACACTGTGGGTGGGTGCAAGTGGCATCTTGCACTAGTGTGAGTAATAGACGTGTTCCTGCATTTCTCTGGCCAATAGATTAGTATTGACACACATGACATGATTATCTGTTACATTACACTATTTTGGAACTTATACTGTTAAACTATTTTGAACTTATATTGCACATGTAAGTGAGCTTGGGGTGAAAGATCCTTGAGGACCCCTTGCCTTACTGAGATTTCTGTTTAGAGATCTCACCCCACGTTTGGGGCGCTTATTTCAGGTTCAGGTAACCAGGGGCTGAGACCTCTAGCGCCAGGAGGCCAGAGCTTAGCTGATATTGCTGTTTTATGATGATATGTCTGAATGCTGGATTATGCCTGCTGCTTTATGTTATTAGCTTGTTATGATTATTGTTGCTGCTGGAGACTATGTTGGGCTTTGTTGCCTTATTTGATGAGCATGGGGATTGTCCATGTCACATTGTCTGACTTTGTCTTAGTTGATTTGAGTTGTATAATTGTATTAGGATTATGTCCGGACTACATGTTGTAGATCCGTGACTTAGATACTCACTTATTTATTTATGAGGTATTTCAGTTAGCTGTCTTTTGCAATTTACATACAGGCGATGTTTTTATGAAAATGATTAAGTAATCAACTTGGTTAAGTATAATGACGTCATAATTGAAAAGAAAAAGAAATTCCGCATATTTAATTAAGTGTGGCTTAATACGATGACATGTTAACAAACCGGGTATACACGGGGTGTTACAATTCTGCAGCTGCTTAATTCCATTTGAAAGCATCTTTCTGCAAAAGATGGGTGAGGGGTGTTGCAATTTTGTGAAAATCCTCTCACAAATTTTCGATAATATCCTGCTAGCCCCAAGAAATCCCTTAATTGCTTCACTGAATTTGGTTATGGCCAGTCTATTATTGCTTTAATTTTGGACTCATCCGGCCTAACTCCCTCACCATCCACCACATGGCCCAAATATTCCACGTATGTCTGAGCAAATGAGCACTTAGCCAATATGGCAAAGAAATGGTTCGCCCTGAGACAATCCAATATCGCCCTCAAGTGCTCTAGATGTTCCTCCAAACTTCTACTATACACTAGTATGTAAAAAAAAAAACACAATCACAAAACGCCTAAGAAATACCTTCAACACTGTGTTCATGATCCCTTGGAAGGTTGCAGGTGCATAAGTCAACCTAAATGGCATCACGACAAATTCATAGTGCCCTTCATGTGTCCTGAATGCATTTTTGTATATATCTTGAGCTACCACTCTTATCTGGTGATAACTTGATCGTAAGTCCATCTTTGAAAAAATGGAAGCCCCGACTAATTCATCCAGCATCTCATCCACTGTGGGGATTGGAAAATGGTTGGGAATTGTCCCTTGGTTCAGAGCTCGATAGTCCAAACAAAATCTCCAGGTCCCATCTTTTTTTTTACCAATAAAACAGGTGAGGAGAAAAGGCTCACACTAGGCTGAATTTTCCCTTTTTCCAATATTTCTTTCACCATTTTTTCTATCTCTGTTTTTTGGAAATTAGGATACCAATAAGGCCTGACATTCATTGCTTTTATTCCAGGTTCTAGGTGTATCTGGTGATCTTCATCACAGACTGGTGCTAACTCCCCTAGTTTAGCAAAGACATCTTTGTATTCCTCCAATAACACATGTACACGACTATCCAGATTTGCAGCATAAAAGTTTGGCTCCTTCTCTGGTATCTCTTTGGTTTGAAGATGGTAATAACATGCAACTGAGTCTGTCGTGGACAATCTATGCAACTAGTTCAATTGAATGGATTCCATAGCCAATCCCAATTCACCTTGTATTTCCACCCATTGTCCCTCCCTCTCGAATTTCATAGTCAAGCTCCTATAATTGATTGTTACATCTCCCCACTCCAATAACCATTGTACTCCTAAAACCACTTCAGCACCTTGTATGGGAAGCACATACAAGTCAGGGTTAAACTGATGCCCCTGGATTAGCATGCTAACCTTAGGACACACCCCTAAGCAGTCCATCACAACTCCATTTCCCACCAGCACCTGAAATTTGGCGGCATTCTCAACCTCTAACCTAAGAAACTTCACCAATCTTTCTTGGATAAAGTTGTGAGTGGAACCCCCATCTACCAAGATTTGTACCTCATATTTGCTTATCTGCCCTTTGATCCGAAGTGTGCTAGTTGAGTGTTGACCAGCAGAGCATGAAAGCTGATTTCGGCCATACCATCCATTTCACCCCCTATCTTCTCATTGCTCACCTCCATTTCTAAATCCGGACTATGCACTTCTAATTTAGTCTCTTCCCCATCCTCCTATACTATCATTATAAACATTTTGGCCTTGCATACATGATTCATGTGGAACTTCTCATCACATTTGTAACACAATCACTTCTCCCTCCTTGCCAACATTTCTACAGGGGTTAGTTGATTTATAGTTACTCCTTCTTTCCCTCCACTGTTGGTAATGTTCTTTGTAGGAGTTGGCAGTAGTCCAACTTGATTGGTACTGCTGGTATTTACAACAGCTCTATTGTAATAAGTTCTTCTCGTACTTCTGTCATTCACCTTGTCTTCTACTAACTTGGCTTGGTCAATTGCTTGCTTCAACGTTTCAGGAAGATGCATGCGAACCTCCTTCCTGATTTCAGGTTTCAAGCCTGATTCAAAGCAGCTCTGCACCTGGTTCGCTAATTTCTCAAACTACACCTGATAATGCTCCACTGTTGAAGTTTGTGTTAATCGCCCTAGTTCCCTTCTCAGATATCGATACTTGGAAGGTCCAAATCTGGAGCGTAACGCTGTCAGAAATGTCTCCCAGGATACAAACCTACCATTCCTATCCATCCAATGATACCATGCTTCGGCCATTCCATCCATATGAAAAGAAGTTAAGGTAAATTTTTTTTGCATCTGTGAGATCATTAAACCCATAGAATTGCTGCACCTTATGGATCTATGGCTCAAGATTACCTCTAGAGAACCGAGGAATCGAAATTTTGACCGATTTGAATGGATTGTTTCCAAAAAAATTCTCCAATCTCAGATTTGAAGATCCTTCATTCTTATGTCTATTTTTTTGATTTTAACCCAATTTAGCTTCCATTAACGTCAACTTCACATTCATTTCCTTCAACAGACTACCCAGAGCATTAAACTGTTCTTTATGATTCGCCAGTTTGCTCAAACATTCTTTCATCTTCGCTTGACTTCGAGTTCCCTTCGCCATCCCGATGTTCGGATGTTTACCTCTCAATGAAAGCACCAAAGTGATAGACATCACAAGTTTCTATAATTCTGTATATTAATTCACTGGAAAGAAAAACACAATACTGAAAATTGTACCGGCGACAATTTAAGGATGCCGTCAACTCCAGAAGTTTTAGAGAGAGAAAAGAAGTTTGTTATTTCAAATTGAAGGCTGATCCTAAAAGCGTCCTCAGCCTCTTAATAATCGAATTGGAAATGCTAGAATCTAATAAATGGGCCACGTGCTGTATTGGGCTCAACTCAGGTTCAAATGCCATATTCGTTCCTAGCCACGTTTGGGTACCGGTAATCTTTCAATTAATTTGCTTGATTTTGTCTTGACTCTGTTTCCCCTTCTTAGTATTACGTGTTGCACTTCCTCTCTTCCACCTTTTTTCTTCTCTGCCTCACTATTCTCAGCTTCAATCTTCTGTCCTTGGTTCATATCAGTATTGCTTTCTGAATGCCTATTAGTGAGATAAGGGTCGTAGGTTTGTTGGGAGTAGTTCGTGTCTTCCCGCAGTTGATCTGTAAAGACAGTGCCAACCTCTTTAGCTCATTGAGGTGCTTGTGTCAGTCTTCTTTAATTTGCTGCTAATTGAGTATCCTTGCGAGATGTCAATGTAATGCAACTAATGTATTGATCTTGTTCTCCAGATTATGATCTTGGTTTGCTTAGAGAGAAGATTACAGTAGGTGGGTAGATGTTAGGGGAATTGAGCTCTTTGTATTGGGCCTCTCGAGAATGATCTAAAATATATTCGAGTTATTATTGATCCATATGTATCTAATGATCCTAATTTATTAATCACATGAATTGTTAGATGCAAGTGTGATTGATAATTAAGAGTAGGAATGTAACTTATATTGGTGTAAACTATTTTTCTTTATTTATTGTTAGTTATATCAATCTTACTTAATTTTTTTAGGTGATATTATGGTAAGAAATTAACACATGAATTGTTAGATGCAACTGTAATTAGCAACTAAAATTGAGAATGTAATTTATATTTGTGTGAAATAATTTTGCTTTTTTAAGTTTTCATAATACATATTTTACAAAAGTTCATAAGTAATATCATATTAAAACAAACAGGGAGGTTAAACTTAAAACATTTTTTCCCCTTATAATTATTTTTATAGTTATTGGATCAAAACCAAATTAACGATTACAACTTGACATTAAATGAGAGTTGTTGATTTGATTTTTATCTAACAACCAAAAAAGTAGTTGTAAGAGATTTTAAGGAAAAATAGATTATAAATATAACATTTCCCTAAGACATATTTTATTTATTGATTGTTATATCAATCTTATTTTATTATTTAGGTAATATTATGGTAAGAAATTTATAAATTTTCTTCAATACAATCTTCTTTCCACAAGTTTTGATATTATGGTAAGGGTTTTTAAACTTCTTACCATTTACAATGAAAACGAATGGTGTCCCACTAAGTTTCTAAAATTCCGTGATAAAGTTCTACGATTGTAATATGGAAGCTGCTGGAGTGAAGACATATGGATCTTCATCTTCTTAATTTTATTACCTTTTGTAGTTTAATTAATGAACTATAAATCATATTGGTGCCGACAACAATCGTAAGGTGTTCGATCTTTTTCTGTGTTTCTCTTTATGACTTTCTCCCTTACTCTTTATGTATTTTGTTTTTGAAGTTTACTAATATTATGTTGGGTTTTATAATTTTTATGTTATATGATAAAAAAATTCTTATGAAGAAACAAAAAAAACCATACAGGACTCATGTGTTAAAAAAAATCACATGTGAGACTCTTGTCAACACAAAAATTGAAGAGTATGTAAGAAATTTTCCTTCTCATATTACATAAAAATTATAAAACCCTATTATGTTTCACCGAGTTTTACCAAAGTAAAATCAATCCTTCCCTTCCTCTCTTTCTGTAATATGTGGTTCTCTATCTTTTAAACTTCTCATTATTTTTATACGCAGCTGAGAATTTGATAGAAAAGTTGTCTCTCTTTTTTTTTCTACTTCTGCAACCCATTCTTTGTTCAGAATACCGGTTTGTTTGATTTCAAAGCTAGAGATGGAGTCATTTCCAACCCTTGCAAGAACAGGGGTAGAGCTTAGGAATTCACATAGACCATTGAAGAGGAGTCTTTGTTTCATGTCATGATAATGATTTTGATAATATTTTTGGGCAAATTCCTTTGAAGGAATTAATATTTTAATTCTCACAAGCAGCGTATACCTTTTTCGCTCGACACGAGATATAATATTTGACATCTAATAAAAAAGAAACACCTCATAATCTATTTTTCTTCTTCTTTTTTTATTTTTTTTAGCAGAACCTAAACTTATTAAGAGTTGGATTACAATTTGGGGTTTGCATTTGTCATTCAACATGACACAACAAACTTTCCTACACAGACAACATTTTGTGGGGCCCACACTTTTTGAAGAAAAAAAATGAAAATTATGGCACGCAAAACAAATCTGTATAACATTACACAATCACTTTTCCTATAACATAACTCTTATAAAACCCTTACAATTTACAATGGAAAATATAAATTTATGTGGTAGGAATGTGATTTTTATCCTCCAACCCATTTAAAAAGAAACAACTTTAATATTATAATTATGGAAAATATATATGTCATGTACCAAGATAATGAATTTTTTTTCTGCACAAACAAATTTGAGTGGGCCTTACCATAAAAGAAAAATGAAACAAAAGAAATATTTGCACACTTATCTATTAGTAGAAAATTTGTTTTCTATCATGTTACATTATGCATGTATTTTCCTATAATTATATACTTCCCAGAATATATAATTATAAACATGTTGCATGACAAAAAAAATATCCTATAACAAGACATCTGACAAACCTATTTACAATACGAAAAACCTCATGAAAGAAGTGGGGATCATATTATGCCATAAGGAGATAAAGTACTTAATTAGTTCATTTTGGGGGACATGAAGATGAAGAAAGAAAAAAAAAATATTTTTTGAAATAAAAGTTGTTGTTTTACTTAAAATGATATAATTTTGTATCATTTAAAATAACAAATATTTTTCTCTATTATATTATATTATATTATATTATATTATATTATATTATATTTGTGTAGTAATTACTAATAACAGGTTTCAAACTTTTAATATGCAGATTTTCTTAAAAAAAAGAGATTTTCTATAAAAAAAATTATAAAATTGAATCGGATGAAGGGAAAATATTTTTAAAGATTAAGTGCTACATCTACCTAAATTATAACACAAAGAAAAGATTTAACTTACGTGGCATCAGAAATAATAAAAGTTCTCATGAAAATGCAATTAATTCTGTATATATATGTTGACGTTTAAGTGGGTGAAGCATTGAGTCCTCAATATTGTAATAGGACGAAAATTTTTCTAACTATTACTTTAGAAGAAAAGATATCTTAATGAAATAATTAATAATTAATATTTCATGCAGGTACATAACAACCATAGGTTTCTTATTCAACGTAATCATCATTTCAGATAACAAAAGTAATTTATACAGGGGTGAATCACACCAGTGTCTCAGCACCAAAATACAACAAGATAGCCAACAAGGAAACCCAAGAAAGCTAGGAAGAAGCTTTACATGAGCCCAAATCCAAAACAAAGGTGTCAAAGAATGGTGTCGTTGTCACTTGTGCTGAATGCCTTCAACTCGAAAAAATTTAATATGCTCCAGGCTCATTATTTATACGGTGGTCCCTTTATTATAAATGAAAAATTTTCTTTCATTTTTATCCTTTTTTTTTTTATTATTTTCCCTTCCGTCCCTCTTTTTTTCATATTTTGGAAGGGACCACCATGGTCCCGGTCCATTAAAAATCTTCTCCTTCAACTGGCCCACAGATTATGCAAGGATCAACTGCAACCAAAGTCAATTATGCAGCCAATTCTACCCAATGCAGTCAAGCTAGCAGCTGTGCTACTGCTCCATTTACACCTAATGCTTGACGCAGTGTTTGTGAATATCATATTTTGCCAGCTAAAGTTTTCTAAAAAGAAAAACTAATAGTGATGCAGTAAAACTGAAAAAGTGTATAATTAACCAATGAATATATTGTTTAAGTAATAATCAGGCTGTAACACTATAGAATGTATTGAAAATAAAAACATAGTTATTGTTCTGTCCTTGAGACAGAGATGTCTAGCCCAGCTAGGCTAGTACGTTAATATTGGATCTGATGTCCTCTCTAAGGTATCTATGGGGGAGATACCCTTGAGTCAAGGAGATCTGCACAGAATACTATAACGGCGTTAGCCAATGGGGTGTGTGTGCACAGTGACAGCATAACAATAAGAAAGAGAATGAATGTACCTTTAGGGTTTGCCTTTGTATTTATAGAGGTTACCTGTAGGTAGTGTGGATAGCTATGCTGCCACATTTAAGATTAAGATAATTGATTAACATCAATCCATATCTTGGATTGCCCCTTGTTAGACTTACCACTTAATGGGCCCATTATACGGGTCATAACAGTTATAAAGTTGTGAAAGTGCTGATTCAACACTACTGCATGTTGAGTAATGAAAAATTCCCTACTTAAGCTGCTACATAAATTATATTGAATTGACATTGATAAAAAGAAATTAAATGTAAAACCACTACTTTTAGGAACAAACTAAAAACTCTATAAAATACATAATTAGTTAGATATAATTGATTCCACTTAAATTTTATTCATGTTAGTCTTAAAATCAATTTATTAAATAATGATAATTGTTTATTAATTTAATTTATACACATAATATCGACTAATCTGTTCAAAAAAAACCTCTTTTAAGTTTTCATTAAGCGCTACTAATTGGAGGTTCTATAAAGACACTACGAAACTAAACATACATAAAACACTATATAACTCGAACTGATTTTATGGTAATCTTCAACATACAAATACAATAGAGAGTGTGGGTAGAGAGTGACATTATTGATATATTAACAAATACTTGCCAACAAAACTATCCGCTTTCAACATCTAAACTGGTCATTTAGGTCCATGGTGGTAATTCCCATTTAACAAATAATCTAACCATAGCATCGAATTGGATCATTGCATCCCTTAGAAGCAGATTGCTTGTAACCAAATCGACCCCCTTTCTCAAGGTACTGTTGATGGTATTCTTCTGCCCTATAAAACTTCTTAGCAGGAAGAATCTCAGTAACAACCTTCCTGTTCAACTTCTCCTGTTGTAGTTCCAAAGACTCTTGAGCTGCCTTCTTTTGTTCAGGTGTGTAATAGTATATTCCAGACCTGTATTGTGTTCCCACATCATTCCCCTGTCACATAGGAAGAACAAACTCTTAATAAGCCACACGATGTAAGAGCCATGCGCAGCTGCATTGACACTTGCGGATCACAGGTTGTCATCATGAGAATGGATCCTCTCATGTCATGTCACATGACCTTATGAGAGATGATCCCAAACTTCTATAGATAAATCAATAGGGACGAGAGAAAGGATAACCATTAATTTGTTTTTGGATAACTGAGATCATCTCACATGAGGTTATGTGACATCAGAGGATCCATTCCATGTCTAACATATATTCTATAAGTTCATATTTGAATCACAGCGGGACCAAGCAAAAGTGGTGTAATTAAAGAGAGAAAGGGGAGGGGGTCTGAGGAGAGAAGAGACAAAGGAGAAGACAAAAATGTAACAAAAGAAATGGATGATTCCATATCAAACTGGTTATTCTAGATGTTCAATAGGTATACTTAAGGCCCCTAACATACTCGAAGTTTAAATAAGTATTAGTAAATTGCCCAACAAATGAACAATTAAAAGCTTCTTTTCTTTATAAGGCAAAATCACAGTTGGTATAAAAATAAATAAATAAATAAAAGAAGGAAAAGGCATGGCCATACTTGTTTGTGAAGTTTATCTATATTGAGCATGATCTAGTTTAGCAACTAGTTCTTTACCACAATCTAAACACAAAAGCAAAAGATAGCATTTGCAATGAACTCCCAAAATGCATCAGGATGAGCATTCTTGTAATAACCTGTGAAGTAACAGATGTATAGTGCAATAGTATGTACAAGTGGTAAGAATATAGGCCAAAACTTCAGGGTAGAAATATCCCTCCATGTGCATGGTGAAGGGGACAAACAGCTTAAAAATTAGTAATGAAAGAAACAAACATCAAGAGATTCCCCAACAATTTGATTTGACCCAATATATTAGGAGAACATATTGAAACGGGATTCGCAAGACATGACATCACTGGATGTTCAAACATAGAAGCATCCAGTAAAAGCTATAAAGAAAGAAGCAATATCACCTTAGACAATTCAATCAAGAAGCAAAAAGTATTACAAAATGATTAACTCTTCGCTGAACAATCCTAAAAATGCCCTGAGAAACCAAAACCATCTAAATTGATTATCCACAAGTCCAAACTTAAAATTCAGACAAGCGTGTGGAACCACATCACAGTTGAAACAGTAAGAACCTGGTATTAATTACAAACCAGGAGGAACAATTCAATCAAACATGATAAGGTTTATAACACAAATAAAAAGCTTTATATATATATACCTGCCGATTCAGTGTAGTTGGATCATGTCTAGCCCAAAACGCATCAAGCAGAGACTCATAGCTACATTCTTTGGGATCATATTGGACCCTGACAACCTCTGAGTGGTTTGTGGCCCCTGAACACACATCCTCATAGCTTGGATTATGCATAAAACCCTGGCTATAACCAACCTCAGTCTTGGTCACCCCAGAAACCCTCTGAAAGGCTAGCTCAACACTCCAAAAGCAACCAGCACCAAACTGAGCAAACTGTTGACCTGTTGCAGGCATGTCATCATCTGGTCCCTGAGCAATTGATGAATCCATATTCTCTGCTGTCCTTGGGCTACCAAACCCAAGTCTGTTCAACAAGTTCATGGAGGGCTTGTTGATACAGCAATATGTGGTTGAGTTTGGGAGATTGAAGAAGCAACAATACTTGACAGAAAATCTAGAAAGTGACGGATGGAACTTCTTTTCAGCAGGACTTCAAAGAGAAGAAAGGAACACCAGAAGGGAACTGGACTTGGCAGTGTTGCTGCTGCTAATTGCTGCCAAGAGTTTGAGTAAAATAAGCACCCTTTTCAAGAAGAAATAACTTAATTAAAAATATCCTTGTACAAGTGGGAAAAATGAAATAAAATCCAGATGCACCAAATTAAGATGCCAAGAAAATAGAGTGACAATCATCAATAAATAACAGAAAGCTCTTTCACAGCAAGTCAAAGAAACTTAAATTACTGCAATGCTGGTAGAAAAAAGTTTTTCACATTGACAGTGAATCAAATAAAGTCTTAAAACAAATAATTCTCGGACAAAAGAAAGTAGATAGTGTGTACAGGCTAAAATTAATGATTAATCACTTCTGCTCTAAGGAGTGCAAACAGTTAGGAAGAGGAGGCTTTAGTATTATGAACATAAAGGCTGACTTATGGTTTAATTACAGAAACACAGTAGGTTAAGGAAAAGAATAAAACCCTAAAGGTAGCTTAGTTGGCAACTGAGTGCCCAAGGGTTTGCTTTGACCAGGTGTTTAAACCTCGGCCAAAGCAAATTCATGGAATTCTTTGGGGGCCAAATGGAAACCGCCTCCCCCTCTAAGGGAGATTAGTCTCACCCTTCCTCTAGTGACAGTGATCTAATGTACTCTCTCTTCCAATGAGGAGCTAGCCTTAGAAGCCGTACTCCAAGGACAAGGTGGCTGGAGGAGGTTATGTGGGGATACCTCCAGGTTATCTACCAAAAAGAAAAAAAGAAAAAGAAAATATTTTACAGGCTTCTTACTTTATTTCATTAATTTGCCAATCTCAACAGATGCGCATCAAATATATATGCACAAAGAAGAATTAACTTACACCTGTGTAATTCTTACATCTAATTATAGCTTGTATTAGGATGCAAATGAATCAATATTTATTATTCTTTTCCCATTAATGGGCTGTATAAATATACAAAAAATTTGTTATAAATTTTTATTATCTCAAGCAAATAGCTTTCCTAATAAATAATCTACTTGTTCAAGTGCTTTAGATAAATATCCACTGGCAAGCTGATACAAACTGAACGGAAATTGCAATAGAATCACTAAAATTAATAATAAAAAAACAAAAAAGAAAAAAAATGCTATAGGACCCAGAATTGGTTATAGATAGGAGTGGCTGAAAATTCGGCAAGGCAATAAAATGGATTTAACATCAACCCCTTCAACGAATTATTCCAATCAATCTCCATAAAAACACAGATCATAAATTAATTATACACACACACACACACGTGTAAAAGAAACTTGAGCAGAAACGAAAAAAAACTCACAATCCCCTTTCGTTTTTTCCTTCTTCTTTTTTCCCCAGATTGAAGGCAAAAATGAAAGTAGACAAATTGGAATTATAAAAATAAAAAATAACAGTAATTGGAAAAGAGAGAAAGGAGAATAGGAAACACGCTTACCCGATGAAAGGAGAAAAGGGAAAGCTTGTATGGTGATTGAGGGGTGATTGAGGAGTGATAGAGACGATGAATAAGAAGGAAGTTGAGGATAACGAAACAGTGACTACAAAACAAAACAAAAGTGATTGTGTTGTTTGCGAACGATAAACATTGAAGTTGTTCTTTGTTGTTGCTGGCGTGTCAAGTTCTAATGACTAAAAAACCTGACACATTTGTATACGAAAACAACATAAATCGAAGGCTATGATTGTCAATTCAAATTACCGTTACGTGGGAATTGCCACGTATCATCATAATACTCGGTTTCGTATGCTGGGAAACAACACATTATTTTTATAAGTTTCCTCATTAAACTTTCATTTCATATTGAAATTTCGTGTGAAGATTATATTTGTTTTTTTTACTAGAACGATATTTGTTATAAGACTTTTATCTGAATTTTATGTTATTTTTTATTTGAGAGTTTTATATTACTGATAAGTCATATGATTTAATTATATAGAAAAAAGAATTAAGTCTATCGTTATTGTGAAAATTTTATTTCTTTCAGCAAATCATATGAGCTTATTTAAAAAGTTAAAAAATTTAACTATATGAGGTTCAGTTTGATGTTCTTATAAAAATCTTGACAAACAATGCATAAATGTAATTTATATAAAAGAATATCAATTCTGAATTTTTTCTTAAATATCGACGGATATCTAAAGTCCTAACTAGTGTTTTAAAACTCGGATCGACTCGGGTCTCGGTGAGGGCATCGATTCGAGTGACTATTTGGATCGGTCATGCACTTGACTCGATTTAGATCGGTTGACTCGGTTGAGTCTCATTTACTCGATCGGTTAAACGAAACCCGGTTGACCTTTTTTTGGGAGGGGGAACTCTACGTTTGCTTCATATTCAAACAAAAGAAGGGGGGGGAGTCTTAAGTAAGTTGGATCTGCATCATGAGCCAGAAAATGAAGGAAGATCTTAAAAATAATTTATTGTTCAATTTAAAAAAAGAAACAAAGCTCGGGTCGAGACTATGTATAATAGCCAACTTTTTATCCCTCCCCAAATGTGCTTTATTTTTTTCTTCCTATTAATATATTCTGTAATTGAAAAAAGACTACATTTTACGAAAGCATTTGGATAATCGGTGGTGTTGTTTTTATCGGTTATGTTTTTATATCTATAAAGAAACATCCATAGTATAATAATTTTTTATTTGACATTTGCTCTGTATCATCTCAACGTGCATAAAATCTTGAAGATGATGATCTTATTTTGTCTCACTTTTTTACGAATTTGTTATGGTCGTTGATTCGCGAGATCCACTTTTAACATTAATTCACAAATTTCTTATACCTCCTTGATGGGGTTGGACTCGGGAGAGATGATGGAATGTGTAACACCCATGTGCACCTGATATATTAAACATACAATGGTACAAAGCGCAGCTTAATTAAATATGTAAGCTAATTTAAGCATATTACTGTTAGTCCTTAATTCATTTAAGTGACTTAACTTTTGCATGCTTATCCTTATTAACTTATGTGCTAACGTAACATATTGCAATAACGACGTAATCGCATATAAGAAGATGCATACATGTCCTGTCTCAATTAAATAATAATAACAAGCCATAGACCTACAACTTACGAAGCACCGACACTCCAAAAATCTTGACGTGTCGTGTCCGACACTCACCGACACTCACCGACACTCCGACACTTCCCGACACTCCAATACTCGTTGCAAAAACTCAAAAAAGGTTCAAAAGTTACGTTGCATTGCATTTTGAGTTCCAACTATTAGATTCATTAGATTACGATTACGATTTTATTGAGTTTAATATAAATATTTGGGGTATCTTATGTTTCTTTGCAAAATTGATGAGTATAATAAGTTTAGCTTTATTTTTTTTGTTAAATTATTGAATACTAAATATAATATACACTACATAAATTAAAAATATTATATAATATTAAAACAAATATTATATAATATTAAAACGTGTCCTAATGTGTCAAAATTTAATATTTTGAGAATTAACGTGTCGGAGTGTCGTGTCGTATTTCGTGTCCCGTGTCAGTGTCGGTGCAACATAGCCTACAACAAGTAGTCATGACAACATCCATATATCATGGTGCATACAAATACGTATCCTCCAAAACATAAGAACAAGATTATTGAATAGTGGCATAGATAACTCCTATGCTCACATCAAATTCACATAATAAATATTGTCAGTATAAGCATGCCTCAGCATAAAAAAAATCTCATAATCACAATGCATGCATATCATGTCATCAACTCTACTCCGGCCTCTTGCCTCAAGATGCTCCAACATCATGAATATCAACACCTGCAAAATATTCTCCACATGGGGTGAGATTTTGACAAATCTCACTAAGCTGTGGTTCTCAAAGGATTACTCTGCCCAAGCACACTTCAGGTATAACAGTATAAAAATAATATGTCAACAGTATGATGCCAAGTCATATATATATATATATATATATATATATATATATATATATATATATGGGATTATCATTTCTCAAGCTGCTTGAGATAATTTTATCTTCGGCTACTAAATCATAACCGTACAAAGATGGATCAACGGTGATAAAGGAAGAGAGAGAAAAAGGAATCATAACCATTCAAAGGTGAATCAATTAATATAAAGAAACAAATAAACAAAACGACGTAGTTTTGGGGTGGTCAGAGATAAACTTATCTCAAGTTGCCAAAGAAATGTTTTTCCCTATATATATATATATATATAAAAGTAGGATCCTTTGACACCAGTGTCAAACTTGAAATTTGACACCTCATCAGAGTGTCATTAGATCAAAAAAGATCAATGGTGGTGTCACGTGCTTACAAATAAGAGACATTGATCTTTTTTTATTTAATGGCTCTCAGATGAGGTGTCAAATTTCAAATTTGACACTGGTGTCAAAGGATCCTACCTCATATATATATATATATATATATATATATATATATATATATTATGCATGTGTATATATAATCCTACTGGCCAGAGAACAATGTAGGCATTACACACATCTGCAACCTACTCAGCACACCTTACTCAGGTCTTCCCACTGTGTGTGGTCACCTACCATACTCAGGGACTACCATCTTGTGTGAAACACTCCTACTCAGGAATTACCGCCGTATGTGGACACTTACCACACTCAGGGACTTCCATCTTGTGCAGACCACTCTCCCACTCAGGTGATCCCACAGTACATAGTCACCCACCATGCTCAAGAATCGCCATTTTGTGTAGAGTGTAAGAATCGGCATCGCTAAATAATTAATAAAATAACATTATCGATGTCGGAGCATGGATTTGATAAATATTATGCATAATTATGATAAGATAATTATTAGAAAGTCAAATAATGCTTAAAGTCGCTTCTCTGATGAAAAATGCAGATACCGGTTTTGCTTCGCGGTATAAATGCGTATCGGTGAAGTATTCCAAAAAATTATAATAAAAATATAAATATTCCTAGAAAAATATATAGGTCTAGGATATCAAGTTTGGAGTAAATATAATGAGCGGAGATGTCCGAACTAATACCGGCTATGTATAAAATGCGTACCGATAAAGTATTGCGAAAAAATTATAGGAAAAATATGATAATTTCTAGAAAAATGGCTAGGTTCATAATATTAAGATTGGTAGAAAAATGATTAACAGAGCTATTAGAACCAATACTATTAACTTAAGTTAATGAACCTATAAATAGCTAAATGACACTAAATCCTGTGGTATTTTCTAACATATGTCAGCTGCCTAGTAGTGTTGTGTGGCTGCCATGGGAGTTCCTCTATAGTGCCTTAGCCTTGTTTCCATGAAAGCTTGCTATTTTCTCACTAAACCACATCAAGTCTCCATCTTTATCCACCTCTATCCCATGAAATCATTCTCAACCCACTAAAGCTTAGGTCTTGTAGAAGAAAAACATGTTTTACGAGGTGTTTAAATTCTGTTTGGTGAGTGTGAAGGTTGCCACCATTCCTTCTTAATTATGAGTAGTTCCTTCACTTCTTGGAGCATCAAGGTGCCATCTTGGAGGGGAAAGAACCAAGCTTTCTCCTTGGATTTTCGTGCACCCTTTGGTCAGTGGGTTGGAGCAACTTCAAAGCCATCCAAGTTCCCTCATTTTGCTATTCTGGTCAGCCCTAGGTATATATCAAACATTCCTCTTGTGTTCATGTAAAAAGAATGACATTTCCTTTGTTCTTTATGATAGAAAGCATGATTTAGGTTAAAGGCCGAATCTCGAAGTTATTTTGTTGTTTAAAACGTGTTGGTATGTTAATTAAATGATTAAACAAGTTTGGGAGATCATTGAAGGTCAATTATACCTTAAAAACTCAGTTTTCTGCATTCTATCGAACAAGTATTCGAATACTTCTCGGGCAGTGTTCGAATACTTTCTGGAAAAATGCAGTAATCGAATACTCCACGAGACAGCAACGATCTAGTTTAGTAAATCGCGATATCTCAAACTACAGAGCTTCAAATTGAGTAAGGTTTAGACCTATGTGAATCTAACACATAGGGCTACAACTCTATAAAATTTAGTAGCCATTGGGTTAGTGGTTTAATCTCGGTGTTAGTTTAAAGTCGCGTCTTGGTTGCGGGAAATTCAGTTTGCAGCAGTCACTTTGCGAAAATCATAACCGGAGTTATACAACTCCAATTGAGATATAAAATATATCGTTGAAAAGCTTGAGATGTCTAGTTTAACATATTAAAATCTTAGAATATTTGGTAAAGATTTGCAACTACAGTTGTAAAAATGGTAAAGACAGTTTGTGCTTGGGGGCTTTAGGAGAAGCCTGCAGTACGCTAAACGAAAAAGAAAACATGTTCAATTTGACATGAAATTGTAAAATATGATTATTGATGATGTATTTGCCATTAAACCAGATTGTGACTAGCTGGATTGTTTGGATGTTGGTGATCACGTGATACTGAGTTGCTTTTAGAGGACTTTACCGATACATGTAAGCTTTTGGTCCTCGGTTTTATCCATTGCTTGTTCTACCAAACCCCATGGGGGATTGGTTTATGTGTATGGTATATTTTATGGAATAATATTTGTTTATGTTATGAGTATTGGATAAGTTGTTAAGCTGGATTATGGAATTATATCTGTTTATATTATGAGTATTGGATATGTTGTTGAGCTGGTTTATGATATAGTGCATTTGCCATATGTATATGTATGTGGGGTATGCCACACGAGACGGTAATCCCTGAGCATGTCAGGCCACATGCAAGATGGTAACTCCGTGTGTGAGGTACATGGTGGACTCCTTGTACTGTGGGTGGTAGACGTACGCAATCCGTACATTTTATTCTTTGGCCAGTAAGATGCATACACACATGACAAGGACATATGCGGCATTGCACACTCATTTGATATATTGCATGGCATGCTCATTTTATATATAGTATTGTTAATTGCTACAAATGGCCTGGTATAGCCATTCCTCTTATCTTGTTATGAATCTACTTCTTTATATACTACCTACACTGTTTTAAAACTTATATTATACCTGTAAGTGAGCTTGGGGTGGAGGATCCCTTGTCTTACTGAGATTTCTGTTAGAAATATCACCCCCTTTTGGGGCACATTTTCAGGAAATGACGTTCGTGAGACGAACACTGATAGAGGCAAGAGGCCAGCATAGAGATTTTATTATTGTTATGAGTCATGCATATTATGATTATTCATTTTATCATGAGGAGTATTTATTATGACTAGACTTGATTGGATTCTATTGTTATTTGAGATGAGCGTAGGGGTTATCTATGCCACTATTAAATGATTTGTTTATTTGTTGACTTGAGTATTTGTGTTGTAGCACTATGAGATATGGATGCTTTTGAATTGTTATTTATGAGTATGAGGTATTTTAGATTTTATTTTATTGTTGCAATTACATAAAGACAGTTATTAAAAGAAAAAGTTAATCCACCATGAGGATTAGCCTTGTTTATTTGAAGAAAATAGTTTATTGCTTCTACGATTAATAATTGCAAGCTGCGCTTTAAATACCATTTGTATGTTAATACACTGGCTGCAGACAGGGTGTTACATAGAGCACACACCAAGGCATACATATATAAGAGTGCATCAACAACATATCCAGTAATATCATACCACATCAAAGAACCATGGAACATGGAGACTCATAGGTACACTGTTGGGCTTGTCCTGAAAGAGCACAGGGCTAGGGTGATAAGCTGAAGGAATTCGTCAAATCTCTGTGAGAGATTAGGTTATCTGTAAACCGGAGAAATCGAGATGACATTTACAGGGACTCGGGAATCTATACATAGTAAAAGAGATCATGAATGATCTGCCTTTAAAGTCAGTAAATTGAAGATTCCCTATTACGAATAAAGCTTACTGTAAACCGCAAGGGTTGATACGTTTCCTTACCCTAGGTTTAATGGGAAGGTAACCGAGACGAAAAGAAATGTATACGGCAACCAAAGTATGTGTAATAGGAAGATCAAGTCATTAATCTAACTAGCTCTGGGGCAACAAAGCATTGCTAGTGCTCTGTGTTGTCATTAAATGGGTTGTGGGCTTATTAGGCCCAAGCCCATTTATGTCAGTGGCTATGTTGGACCTAATGGGTCACACACTAACACCTTATTGTCATGATGGTCTAGCATTAAAGGTATTGGGCCTAATAATGGTTGTTAGCCCAAGATGAAGTTTGGAAGCCCACCTAAGAGGGAGAGGGCGCATGGCATGGTTAATGGGCTTGGATGGTCCAAGACATTACTAATTAATTTAATTGGTTAAATTAATTATCAAATATTTAAATTTTGAATTTTGAATTTTGAATTTTGAAATTCGAATTTTGAATTTGAAATTTGAAATTTGAAATTTGAAATTTGAAAATTTGAATTTAAATTTTGAAATCTGAATTCTGAATTTAAATTTTGAAATCTGAATTTTGAATTTGAAATTTGAATTTGAATTTGAAATTTGAATTTGAATTTAGAATTTAAATGTTTGAATTCGAATTTGAATTGGCTATGAAAAGTTGTTTCATAACAAAAGGATAAGATGAGATCTTGTTGGAACAAATTCCTTGTATCAAGAGAAGATCTATGGAGATCTCCAAAGGCTGATTTGGGGCGCCACTTTGGTTGGAGATGAGTGTCATCTTGTTCAAACAAACAAGCTCCAATCAGATTTGGTTGTTGAATGAATCAGTGAGCTAGTTGGTTCAAGCTTGAATGCAACAGCTCAAAGTATCTGGACCCCTTTTGGGGCTGAATGGGGCGCATGAATAGGATGGTCATATGATGACCATTAGTTCAGAATCTTGACTAGATAGAGACCTAGTCTCATGAGGATTCAAAGGTAGGTTGTTGGGAATTTTGAATTGCAACAACTCCACCTTTTTCTCCTCTCTTGTGCGCCACTTTCATTGGTTTTTTAAGTGAAAATTCTGATTTGATTTCTCTCACTCTCTTGTGTGCATACTAGGGGTAAGTTCTCCTTAAGGTTTTCAGAAAAAAGACCTAGCCAATTCTACTCCAATCCATTCCCCACTCTTGTGAAGTTTTCATGCAGAAGACTTCACTCTTCTAAACACATTTACCTAGCCTCTTTCTTCACTTATTGAGCGCACAACAAGCCTCTTTGTGGTGGTCAATTGGTGGCTTGACAAGAAGAGTTCTTGCATCTTGACGTGGGTGGTGTGGATCAACGTTAGAGGGTTTGAACCCTTCAAACCTAACACTGATCGTCTTGGAGTTTTGAACTCACAAACAAAGGTAAGATCATACTGTCATAAAGCATGATTTTTGATTGCATGAGTGATTCCGCATAAGAAAAATTTTGTTTTTCCCTCTCACATGCTACGGCCTTCAAGGCCAGTTACTTTCAGAGAATACATACCCAAGGTTCAAAACAGAATTAAGAAGGGACTTTAGAGACTTTGTTACTGCTCTAAACTACTGCACAATGGTGTGCACGAATTCAAATCTCCAAGCTTGGTCCTTTCTCCTCAAAGATGACTTCTTGATGTTCCAAGAGGTGCGAAAATGGCTCAAACTACTCCTACCAAAGAGGACAACCCACAAACCTCATAAAACAGTGGCTAAAACCCTCAAAGAAGAGGTCTTTCTTCCTCACAAGGCTTGCTCTCAAGTGTCTAAGGTGATCAAGAGAAAGAAAGGTGAGGAAAGATGGTTGCTTTGGTGATTTCCATGGTGAAATGTTTAGACTAGCTTGGAGAAGAAGAAGAGAGAAATATGCTAAGTTTGAAAAGAGTGTCTACGTAGAGTGTTAGGAAGAAATGAGTGAAATAAGGGTTTTTATCACATAAGACCCTATCCATTTAATTACCCGGTATTAGTTCTAACACTTCTATTGATTATTTAACTGTCCAACTTTATATTATTGATGTATGTTTTCTAGGAATATTTATATTTATATTTTTATTTTTTGAGTCACTTTGTCGGTACATATTTATATCGCGAAATACACAGTATTTACACTTTTATTTCGAAAAGTGACTTAATATTAATAATTATAATTTCTCTATAATTATCCTATATTAATTATGAAATATTTCTTAAATTCATAATTAAACTATTTATATTCCTAATTTAGCGATGTGAGTTCTTATAGATTGCGCCAATTTTACATATTTTAGTTAATTTTTTTTTTTTGGTAATCTAAGGGGGTTAACAACAACACCCCAAAGAGATCAATTCAATAAAATCGTTCTGAAATTACAAAACAAAGATAAATCAGCCCAATACAAAAGCCAAATACCAGGGAGAGGGTTTGAAAAAACACAAAAATTATTCTCAACAGGATAATCTAAAGGATATTTAGAAAGCCAATCTGAACAAATATTTCCTTCTCTAAAAACATGAACCAGTTGAACTTCCCAATTCTTTTGTAACCATGCTCTAAAAATAGTCTAAAGGATATTTTAGTTAATATTATACTTTAATTTTTATGCATTTAGTTAATATATTTTTTTTTATGTATTCCAATTATCTTTATGAGGATTTGATTAAAAAATTATAAATTATGCAAACTGTTAAGATAAAAATATAACGCTGTCACTTTCTATTGTATATAAAGACAAAATTCTTCTTTCACTTATAGCATTTATTACCATTCACTTTTTTTTATATTATTATAAGTAATATATTTATATATTTTTAATATGTGAACAATATATCTGATTGAACCATAACCCAGTATCTCGACCAAGTCGATAACCTATCCCAATTTGAAAACACTGGTCCTAGCAAGTCTCCCAAATCTAATTTCAAGTTTCAACCTCTTTATATTCATATTTTTAATTTTTTGTTTTGTTGTTTCTTGTGGTTTGTGGGCTATAATACCCTTCAAACTACCAAAAGAAGAAGAAAAGAAACAGAAACTAAAATTGAAAGAAAAAGATAACTTGAAATTAAAATTTAGAAAAAAGAAATTAGAAATGAGATTCAAGAGAAAATGAAAGTGGATTTAAGATAAAAAAATAAATAGAAATATACATCAAATCAAAATTACTCAAATATATTGATTATTTTGAAGTTGATTTCGTACATACATATAGCAAATTAAACCATTTTATTTTAATAATAATAATAAATTAGAATTTTTAAGACTTAAATTAACTCTACAATAATTTTACATCAATAAAATATGTTTTAGACATATATTATAAAACATTCCTTAATTTTTTGTATTTTAATTTTAAAATTTAATAATATAATCATGGATAATGTCTAAATTTATATCCTTTATGTAAACATTATTCATCATTAATTTAATAATTTCACCTTGACCAAATTTTATCTAGATCCAATAGACACCCTCACGATCCACTCAAGGCTGGGCTTCCCCTGATTCCACATGAGCCTAACAGAAAAAATGGGTCAGACATAATCTTCATAAATACCATTAAAACTACAAAAATGGATGAAGAGCATATTATTAAACTAGTGGTGGCCATTTTAGACTTTAAGGCTTAAAAATAGGCTTCAAATCACGGGTCTAAGAAATAAGCCCCATTTTGGGCTTTGGGTTATTCAATGAATATCTGTAAGTTTGAACTTCGTTTACGCTGAACCAACGTATGAATCATATGGCTATTACAAAGAAATGAAAAGAAAAAAGGCTTGCATGTGATGCATAAAAATTGCCAAAGTAGTAACCTAATAAAATTAAATTCATGTTTAGTTTAGTTTAGTTTAGTTTTTTTTTTTTTTTTTTTTAAAGCATGGTCATGGTACAATTTTAATTATAAATCGTTTTAAATACAAACAAATTATTATAAGTATACATGAGATCTGACAACCTACTATATCAATGAAGGAGATTACGACGGTAACAAATTACTGTGCACGTGTGGAATTAAAAATTTTATTTATAGAAAAAAAGTTATCTTTAATGGATAAAATTCATTATCTCATTATAACATTATCAATTAAGTAATTTGATGGCAACAACTATACCATAACTACACCGCAAGGCCAATATATCATCCGAAAAAGTTAGGGGACTCTCAGAGGTTAAAAAAAGTATGAAAAAACATAGTAATTTACGCAAAAATTATCGTTATTTATTTCATAATAAACATTTTTTTATCAGAGTTGTTATTTTGATATAATGTTAATATTATATGAGATTAACGTTTCTCCAATCTAATTAGATAAAACCCCAAAATGACATTATTGTGAGATTAAAGATTAAAAATAAGAATCTAAATTTCAAAATTATATCATTTTGAAATTGTAAGAGATAATTTTACCTCCTAATAACATAAGAAACATTATCCCATATTATATACAATTTAGTTTTTCTACGTTAGCACGTTTTTCCCCCATCTTTTTTTTACATAATATATTTCTCCTCCAACTTTCTATGTTTAATAAGCAAGAAACATTGAGCGTCTAGTCAAACATGGCAACTCAAGTTCAGACTTCAACAACAATTGATCCCTTCACCTCATTGCAATTATCTGAAAAGAACAAAAAACAAATTGTCATTCTCGTTGCAATCACCTCATTGTCTTTTGTCTCTTTATTCTCGTACAGCTCCTTCCTAGTCGTTTCTCTCAACCCCCTCCCCCCTCTCTCTTCATCTCTTTATCTTTTGTCTCTCTCTGTGTGTGCAAAATCACACTCAAAATTGCAAATCCCCCCCTGCGCGCCTTCTCTTTCTCTTCTCTTCATCTCTTTATCTCTCTCTCTCTCTCTCTGCAAATTCACACTCAAAATTGCAAAAACCATATTTTGCAATGGGAAACTGCTTTAATCGCCCGCCAAGCCCCAAAACCATTAATCCAAAAGCAAAAGTGGTAGCCAAAAAACCAACAGAAAAAAAGCCTCCTGTAGTTAAAAAACCAACGGAAAAAAAAGCCTGCTGTAGTTAAAAAACCAACGGAAAAGAAGCCTCTTATAACCAAAAAATCAACAGAACAAAAGCCTGCTGTAATTAAAAAACCAAAGGAAAAAAAGCCTCTTGTAGCCAAAAAGCCAAGGGAAAAAAGCCTCCTGTAGTAAAAAAAAACCAACAGAAAAAAGCCTCCTGTTGCCAAAATCCACAAATCACCCATCGAAGCCAAAAAACCAAAAAGAAACAGATAAGAATGCCACTACTGCAAAACTAGCACCGGAGTTCAAGATAAAGATCAATGTATAGCACACTACAATGTGACCCGAGCTGATCAGCTATTCATTCACCCAAGATGTTTTCTGATTATAATGGTTAAGCAACAGATTACGAGTTTCCATAATTGAGTCCCTTTATTATTGTCGTCATTTCCCTCTTATGATTGTTATGTTTCCATCATTATTTTGCAATTTACGTTTGTTCAATAAAGCCGTATTCTCTATATTCTATAAGCAGGTAGGGGTTTGAATTTGGAATTACATGTATTTAGGACTTGTCCCAAAGTTAATAAGGTTATGTTTGAGCATAAAAAAAAGTAGATCTAATTCGTTTTTGAGTTATATTTTAAGTTATTATACCCTGTTCAATGTTACAATATTTATTAAACAATTTTCTTTTATTAATAAATAATAATAATAAATTTTATATCAGCTTTAATTAATTAGAAGTTGCAAACAACAAAAAACAACACGAATATGTAATGCCTTGAAAAAAATCAATTAAAATTAGAGCTTTACTTCTCTTATATAATAGGAGAAAAATTATCTTATGTTGTGAGATAAACAAAGTGAGATCCACCAATTATTTTTTAAAAAAAGTGAGACACATCTTTTTATATGAGTATAATATGAAAGATAAATTTCATGCCAAACAGCCTACCTATAAGAATTTCCATTGTTAAACCCTTTTGAGCCTTAAGCCAGTTCATTTAAACCCGATGAAAGTTACTTAATCCTGTTCCTCTTGACACACCTTGAGAGATTGAATGCTGATCAAAGAAGAAAGTCAAGGTGCTTCTCAAAGGAAAGATAAGTAGTTGAAAAAGGAAACAGAAGACTGGTTTGCAAAATATGGAAAAAATGCTGAAAAAGGAAAAGAAGAAAATTTGCATCTCAAAAGAGAAAAGAAAGAAAACATTTGCAAACAAGGAAAGAAAGAAAAGGTAGTGAAGAAAGGGAAAGAATCCCAACTCTACAAAATGAGGCAGAATAAAGAAAGAGAAGGAAGTATTGTCAAATTCAGTGTTTCAATCTCTCAATTTAAATCAGCCTCTAACCAAAAGATTCTCACCCCCAAACCAGGCCAAGTTATAACCTATCAAAGACCTTTTGATCAGTTTGTGCATGTCAAATGGATTCCTCAATCTTAGGATCTGAGAATACGTTCAAGCCTATGGAATTACTACTACACTGATGGAATAAGTGTGAAACCCTCAAACACTGAGTGTGATGAGAGTACATTTAAACTGGTGAGGAATATTCAAGTTAGGATTTGAATTCTTGATATAACTGAAAAGCATTGCTGGAATTTTTTAAACAGAGAGTTATACATGCATAGCAGTATGAATTCTTAAGATGTTGTGTTCCATGATTTCACAGAATTACTCTTTGCTTATAACTTTAATCTACTACATTGATGAGGACAGCAACGTTCAAATCTTGGAATTGTTTGATATGCATCCAGCATATGGGTAAATCTAAGCCAAAAAGAGAAAGAATGTTGATTAATCTTAAGCAAAAAGGCAAAAATTACTGTTGATCTGTTAAAATCTCAATCAGAGATTGCACAACTGATTTTATGTTGATTTCGTAGGAAAAGCAGACGAACTGGAGCTAAAAAGGAAAATGCTAAACTGTAGGCCCACGCTGAGAGCGTGGGTATGGTGCTGGCAGCGTGGAAGGAACTTTTCACACAGAGACACCCACGCTACTAGTGTGGAACTCACGCTAGTAGCCCCAGAGATAAAAAAACAGACAGAAACTTCCACGCTACTAGCGTGGCACTGACGCTAGTAGCGCCAAACTTTCCTGAAATCCACGCTTGCAGCGTGGTAACCAAGCTAGTTGCGTGGTGCTCCAGGATTCTGAACAAAACTCCGACGCTCATAGTGTGGGAACCACACTAGTGGCGTGGGAGGTGCGGACAAATCAGCATCAAATCCTATTTTAAATCAGAGACAGATCACACTGAGATTACGAGAAGGATTAAATCAAGATTCTACACAAGGTCAAAGACTCTATAAATAGAGACTCAGACCTGAAGAGAACATACCTTATGCACGGGAGAAATTGCGAACAACAGGAATCGGAGCAAGCTCTTGGTGGCTGAAGATTCAAGATTTCTTCTTTCCATTCTTCTGGTTACTATTTTATTTTATGAATTCTTTTCAATATTTTGAATTGTCAGACATGAACATGTCTGGCTAGTCTTTTATTATTGTGGTAAGGGTCACAACCATTGATGTGAACCCCTTGTAGTTTGGTTAATTTTATATTTAATTATTCCAATTGCATTTATTTTATCCTGCTTTTCATCTTATAATTCTTCAAGAATTGATTACTCTTTTGGGATTGCGAGGGTTAGGGTTTTCAATAGGAATATTGAGATTCTAGTTCCTGATAAAGGGTAAAATAACAGTTCATGTACGCACTAGGGATAGGCTACATGAATTGCAAACGTGGAAAATTCACTGGTTTAAAGGATTAACTTGAAAAAGGATTTATAAGGGATTAGGATTCTAATAGGGTTAATAAAGTTAAGATCACTAAGGAATTAAGGCTTAACTAATCAATTGATAGATGGTGAATTGTTTGATCAATGGGTAATTAAATGTAAACATTAATTAATATTACAAGGTGGGGATCAGAAAGGTGTTGGCGTCTTTTACCACAATATTCTTTAAATATTTTCTCAACCTAAATCTTTTATTCTCAAGTTTTCAAAATTATCTTTGAATTGTTCACAAGTCTTGAATAATTCTCAATTTTTACAATCACAAATATTGTCAAATCAACTTTTATTCATCCAACAAGAAAGGAATAGTTAAAATAATTTTGGCGCCTCAATCCTCGTGACGATCTCTACTCATCATTTTATTACTTGGTACAATCGGTGCACTTGCCGATTTTACACAACACTTTTGCCGAAACAGGGAATCTTCATTTATGAACTATAAAGAGCGGGCCATCTCATGACTCTTTTACTATGCATAGATTCCTGAGTCCCGTAAATGTCATCTCGATTTCACCGGTCTACGGATAACCTAATCTCTCACAGAGATTGACGAATTCCTTTAGCTTGTCATACTAGCCCTGAGTTCTTAGGGCATGCCCAAGAGTATACCTACGAGTCTCCATGTTTCAGGCAGACAAGATATACAATCAAAGCAAGCCTTCTACAGCACAGGTCTATATGACAATGTCAGCTCTATGAAAAGACACACCCAAGTAATAAGAGACTTTACCTATTGATATTATCTGTGAGATTTCCTTGTAGTGTCTCTTTGTGGGTCAGTTCAGTGCGAGCTATTCTCCAATATGTCCACCCATGAGTCAATTAAGATATCTCCATGTCTGCAGCTCACGAGGACTCTACCTTGCATCTCCATGCAAGTAGCTGAGTTGTGCTAGTCTTACCCGAGATAACCAATGCCCATTATCAGTATCTCTAGACTAGAAACATATTTCTGGCAATGGACGTGCGGTGTCATTGAGACCTCATGATCGTGATCCTTATCACAGATCCTCAATGTGACACCCGTTCCATTCCAAGGGCTTTACCTAGTTACTCATATTCAATATTTGAGACATGCAATATGAAACAAGATAAATAATGCTTTTATTCATAAAATTTATTCATAACTAATAAAGAAGTATATGGGTCCATCTGACTCTCAGATTGTCTCTAGGACACCTACGTACTAACAGAGACTATGGTGTTAAGGTGAAGAGCAAATGGCTGCCATGAATATCAGCATGGGAGTTTGAAAAATGAACTAGGGTTTAGTGCCATTAGCTATATACATGTGCACTCACTTAAATTAACAGTATTAGTTTAACTAGTTTCGCTCTTCGTTTAACTTTAAAATTTTATATTCTTAACCTAGACATTTTTCTAGGAATTATCATATTTTTACATTAATATTTTGAGACACTTTGCCGGTACGCATTTTCTGCTGCTAAATAGCCGGTATTAGTTCTGACATCACTGCTTACTATTTTTATCTCAAATTTGATATTCTTGACCTAGATATTTTTCTAGGAATATTCATATTTTTATTTCTATTTTTCAAGTTACTTCACCAGTATCCATTTATACCGTGAAATACACGATGTTTGCACTTTCCTTCTAAAAAGTGACTTAATATTAATTATGCTCTTTTCATATTTATTCAAAGTCAATTATGAAATTATTTCTTAAATCATATTTAACTCAATAATTTTCTAATTTAGCGCTGCGGGTTCTTACAGCCATCATGTATATATTGACTTTGTTTACTCTTGTTGGAAGATGTGTATAAGCATATATCTTGCGAGCAATTGTATTACTTTAGCCATTTCATGTTGTGACATATGAACTATGTTTTATGGAATTTTTATTTAAAGTCTTGAAATGACTTAGGTTATGTATGATATATAAATAAAGGTCCATTAGGTGTTGTATGGAGTTATGGAGCATATAGGCTTTATCGAAAGGTTACCTAGAAAACACATGTTATAATTTATAAGGAGTTAACCATGAAAGGAATTAGGAAAGATGTATGAAATTAAATGACTTAGTTAAAGGATTTCTAAGTATTACAAGCTAAGTTAAGTATGAATGTAACTTTGGTAAATGGGACATCAAGTAAAATATGGACTAGGATGTGACGCTTAGAAACGATTTGTGGCTTAATGACATGTCACCGAATGATTATTAGATTTAATTAGGTAAATGGAAATGTATAACGAAAAAATAAAAAGTTTATTCATCTTTAGTGATATTAATTATAAATTAATATGATTAGCTTCCACATTTATAAATTAATTTGATTAGCTTCTGCAGGTGTACGTGAACTAAGATACGCTACAGTGTGATTTAATATCTTGATTGATATGTATCAAATGAAATGATCGTGAACATGATTTTGTATTATTTAAAGACATAAGAATTGTTGTTTGATGTGTAATGACTCACTGAAGTGTAAGTTAAGGCATGGTTAGAGTCATGGAATAGAACCTAAACTCACTCATAATAGAATGTGAAGTAAAATTCGATGGTTAGGTCATCTCTGCTGACTGAGTGACTGCTGACCCTAGTAGAATATAGACAATTGAAGATTTGGGAACGGTCTAAGAAAATCTCTGAAATCACGAGTTTTTTTGACAAATAGACTTGGATAAGAGTTTCATTCAAGGATTCTATCAGATGATAAGGTCCTTATCTTATTTGCTAGGAAGGACATTCCATTCGTGTGAACTCATGAGTGTGAAAGATGTTTAGAAATTGTTTGGAGATGTCAACAACTACTTCGGTGCTGATTCTCCCAGATCCGGAAAGCGAATTGGAAATTGTTGCAATGTTCTATAGATGGGTGTGGAATGTGTACTGACACAAGGTCATGAAAAGTCGAGTTAGAGAACAGTAAATCGGTGTTGATATGACTTCAAGAGGATAATATTGGAAACATGTACAAGCGAGTATATGCGAATATGCTTACTCCCATTGGGGAGGCCTAATATGAATTTACACGGATTAAAGAGTGTGTCAGGTTTTTCGCAGTTAGGAAGAAAATACCTCAAGAGAATATATAGATATAGATATAGGGAGAGAGAGAGAAAGAGAAATATTTTTCTTATGTTGTTGGAGATGAGTTATCTTATGTTAGTGAAACAAAATTATAAAAGGGACCCTCAAATGATTGTAGAGAAAAAATAGAGGTGAGATCCACTTTTGTTATGTGTGTGTAGGAAGATGGGTTATCTCATGTTGAATGAGATAAATATAGCCTATATATATATATATATATATATATATATATATATATATATATATATATATATATATATATCAAAGAAATCACATAAGTCTCAAAATTCAGTGAACAATTTCATATTTAAAAGATATAAGTCATATAACTATATAAGACATTAGTCCAAAAATATAAAAAAAGTTTAGCAACTCCTACAACCAAGTTCCAAAACATCAAAAGAATAAAGTTTAACAACTCCAAAATTTTATCAATTGATTCAAATCAAACACATAATCTTGTATCAGTTGTATGTCCTCTTCTCTTGCTACTATAATAAGTTCATTTGCAATAAAACGTATTACATTGATTCAAAATCCACCTCAGTTTGGTACTCAAATTTTTTACTAGTGGCTTCACTTTCTTTTTTCTCTGTAAGAACGACCTCACGTGAGGTTTTTTTTTTTTTTTTTTTTTCTAGATAGCTAGAAGAAAGATGTTGTGCATTTTGATTTGGGGGAAATGGAAGTCTGTTTTATATTTTAAAAAAAAGGGTCATGAGTTAAAAGTTCACCCGACTCAGATTTTTGGTTTAAGAAAATGTAATTTCTACCGTCACTACAAAAATTCAGGCATTTTGTGGATGTCATATTTTCACATTGCGGAGGTCTTTGACCCCCACAAAAGACATTTGTGGCATTCACCTAAGCCCCCAGTTTTTTTTGTACTGCCACAATTTGTTGGAATGTTTTGTGGAGGCTTAGGACCCCACAAATGTTGCACTTTCTGAAATTCATTAACTTCCACAATATCTTTCACTTTTTGGAGGCTATAAACCGCCAGAATTTATTTCACTTTATGACAAATTTGAACATCCACTATTAAGTGCATTTTGTGTGTGTGTGTGTCTTTTGGGGGCTTAGGAATGGATATGGGACTCGAAAAATAAAAATCGGTGCTAGAATTATTTTCGAACTAATTACGATCCACGACGCTTCTCTGCCTTCAAAGTTTCGTATAGCGATACAATTTTTTTCTTTCTAAAAATAGATTTAAAGGTCCAATAAGTGCAATGGAATAAATATAAACTGATTTTCTAACCCCCAACCTTTTAAAAAAAAAAAGTCCCCCGTTCTGTAGAACCTGTGAATTGTGATGACTTATTAGTACAAAGAGACCAACGTTATTAAAATAAGTACTTGAATAAGTAAAGCATAAAAATGTATAGTCGGCGGTAATATAAATTGAATATGATTCTTCATCACATAGTAAATTTCTAAACACAGTAGTTCAATGCAAATCAGATAACTATCCTACACTTGGCAAAACGGAGGGCCCTTCAAAGTGAATGTCAATATATTTAATCAGATCAAGACTCTCTCCCCTAACTTCATTATTGTGTTCCAAAGTTGGAACCTGGATTTCGAAGTACATCAAAACATCACTATTTAGATGTGGTACACTATTTTTCAAAACAAATATAAGATCAAGATGGCTCGGTTTTGGCACATAGGTAATATGACCTTGTTGGGTGGGTAGACTTTCTCCTTATACCAAGAAGGCCTATTTTGTAGATCAATAGGAACCAATTGTATCTGGTCCTGCAATTCCTGCTTCCGACAAATATAAGGTTAGAGATTCTGTGATTATCGAATAAATTATGAAAATCACACATGAATATAACGAGTATGGTTACCTTCAAACTAATCCAAAGGTTTCTTAAGTTACCTCACTAACCCAGTCTGCCAAACAGTAAACTCCTAACACAAAGCAAGGAAAGCAAGAACCATTTGAGCTAAAGATAAGAACAGGATATCTTAAACAACCTTACAGTTACGGGTGATCCACACACTGTGGGCATACAGTCAAAAGTTAGTAAGAATCTTTGGCCATCTGAAAAAGTCCAACAAATTGCGAATTCAGGCATATGTGTTAGAATGAGAAAGGAACTTCCATTTCAAATAAAGAGAATTCCTATGATTTGCAAGCTCACTTCGGAGAATAAGATGCAAATAGCATACCAAATCACTTAGAAAAGTGCAAAGAATGAGAGTCAGAGAATGAAAGAAATGTAGATACCATATTTCCATTATAAGCCTTCTTAATGGTTCTATATAACTTGAAGCAAATAGTTGCCTTATGACTACACTAAGCGATGATGACATAAACAACAAACTTTACACAAATATAAAATTGGAAAAAAGAAAAACAGTATGATGTTGAAGTGAGAATAAAAGATATTTAAAGAAGTTAAGAAACACATGTTTTAATGATATAAAAATATCTTATAAAAATTTCCTTATAACTGTTGAACCTTTGTCACCCTGAAAATGGTCATACCTTATATTTTAATGACTGCAGCATCTGTTTAAGTTGTTCCCAACCTACGAAGTTAATGTCTTCCTTTGAACTAAATGACCTATTTTCTTGCCACATGCCCCTAAGTTCAATCAATAATAGCTGCAAATACAACAGACACATTATATCTAGATGACTGCTGGAAAATGTCATGACAGAGATCACATGAAGGTAAGACAAACAATAAAAACATGTACATTGATCAGGAATCATCTCTAGTATCTTCTCATATCTCTCCTCACTAGAAAGTATTGCCTCTTAAAGCAGTATCAATCACTTTGATAGCTATAGTTATTAATGGCCAGCAATGATAGACCCTCGATACCAAATTACCCAACAGGATTACAATTCAGTCTAAAAGGTTCTTAAACAAGATTTAGTGCCACCACAAGGACAAGAGTTAAGTACAAGGCAGAAAAAGATCATAAGACTGCAATGATCAGGTCAATGTGTATCAAGCTAAACGAAAATGTTTTTATGATGCAATTTCAACCTAGCCTAACAAATTTTAACTAACTTGGACAACTGCTACACTTACTAGATTTTAGGTCCCCTTTACGCCCAAATAGCTTAATGTAACTATATGATAGATGTATAGAGTAGCATACCTTTGCATAAATACCGCATATAATACCGACTATGTCCGCAGCACAATTTAATTTATAGTTCTAGTATGCACTTAATAAAGCACAAATATAGGTATATGACTTTCAAATTTAACTAATTATATAACAGCTAATATGCATAAAAATATTGTGAAATGACAAAAGTGACTTAGTTATGCTACAACCATATATATCAAGTTAGTTATTTTCAGCTATGAATTTACACTAAGGCTATCTCATTAATACAATGTTGAGGGTGACAGTCACTATGGATGATTTTTCTCAAATTGAAAGTTATTTAATCATGATTGAATCCATATTGTGTGAGAGAAATAATTGGCATTATGACCAATGTAAATTACAATGTAGCTATCATTCCAAAAGTTTCCACTGTAGGTGAAATTTAAATGACAGCATAAGTGCACATAGGTAACTCTAATAAGGATGCAAAGAAAATTGTATGTAGCTTTTGGTGAAATTCTACGCTAGTTTTCACAAAACCAACTACTAGATCCCAAACCAAAGCTTGCAGTGATTCATCCCTGCTGATATCTTGTGGTATAGCACACTCATAACATAATATGTTTTCCTTTGCAAAAATAACAAAGGATATACCATTGTGCCTGTCAAAGATCATAATCATTGTGGTGTGTGTACAAAACCAATACCAAAGAATTAACGACTGAAACTCAAATCGAAAGAGCTCAAAACAAAAATTCCAGTTTTGGCCCTAGATTCGAAAGAAGAAGAAAAATGTGTTATGCTTGGAAATGAAAAACGCATTATCTTAACACATAAATATTTTGCAATTGCAGTAAACAAAATGTGGCAGTGTCCATGTGGAAGAGAAGATTCTAGTGTGTACGGAACGATGAACCAATGGTGAGTTCAAGAGGCAACTAAAGTGCATCACAATTGCAGAAATGTTTCTGCAATGACACATAGACAAGATGATCTGCATCTGGTTACCAAATAACCCCATATTTGCTTGATGATAGTGAAATCGAAATTCACGATTTCACGATGAAAGGAAAGAAAAATGAACTATATAAGATGAATCAGAAGAACTGAAGATTGAAGAGAAAAATTAGAATTAAAGAATTTCTGTAAAAATTGAAGAAAAGAACAAAAAAATGAAACCATGCTTGAGATGGATGAAACTCAAATCAAATAGAGAGAAGATGAGTTACCTAAATGTTAGGGCATGAGTTTGGGGGAGAGAGTTCTAACTAACCTTGAGATCGTAATTCACACAAATTTAAGGAAATTATGATTTTAAAATTTATACAAGGATAATTATCAGACTTATAGGTGAGGTTTTCAGATTCGAACGAAAATGGTGAATGTTCTACGGTGGAAGAGCATTGTAGTGGATAGTGGGGTTTGCAAACAGCAGAAAACGAAAAAAAAAAATTACAAAATATCTACGGTAATCTAAAGCGGCCAACAAATTACTAAAATTGTCAGAAAAAGTAAATAAACTGTGGGGTCAGTAAACCGCTAAAACTCATATATGGCAATTTTTCTAGAACGAGGGGGCGTTTGGTTCAGGAATTTTTTTTGGAATAGTAGAAAAATGAGATAGATAGAAAAATGATTGAAAAGATAGATAAAGTGAGATAGGTAAAAAAATGTAAAAAAAAGTTGTTTGGTGGGGAAAAATTTTACTGGAAAAATTAGGTAACTTTATGAAATCAACAGTGCATTAAAAGCAAGATCGGTTTTCCGAAAAATCCCACCTTCAAATTGGGTTTCTAAACAGTGCGGATATCTATGTTTCTCATAAATCCAGACAAATTGGATAGATGGGTTTTTGGTGAAAAACGTTGAAACAAACATGGTATTTCTAAAAGTCATACTTAAAAAGATAGATATCCGTTGAAAAGCTCCCAACCAAACACCACATAAATAACTTCCAGGAAAATCCCTCCTTTTTGTAGCGTGTTTTTACCAGTTTTTATTGATGAGAGTTTTTACTTACATTTTAACACGTATCACTTCAGTAAAAATTATTTTTACTGTTTACCAAAAAAAAAAACTATTTTTACTTACATTTTTAATACTAGTTTTTTACACTGCCGCGTCTAGTGTATTTAAAAGAAGGAAAAAACGTGAGCAGTTTTTTAATTAATCAAAAGATATGTTGTAGGTATTGTAACATGTCTCGAACACCAAAAATACTGTAACCTCTTATGTTCATTAACCAATTTATTGAAGTGAGATTATAAAGTGGACCACTTTAATTGTAACGAGATAATACAATCACCTCACTGTCACTTTGTCGCAGCTCAAAATAAAGTAGTGAATACTTTTTTTTTTGGTAATCAAGTAGTGATACTTTAAATATGAAATAAAATTTGAAAACGTAAATTAAAGTCAATATCTTCAAATTGGAAATAAAAATATATATGATTAAATTGGAAAAAGATTATTTTTTAAAAAGTAATGAAAAAGACAATCTCATTACATGAAGATAAATTTAACGATTAAATAATTCAATAAGTAATTATAAATGTACACAGTATAATTTGCGCAATATATTGGAAAAAAATATATAACTAAAATCTAATTGGTATTTCATATACTTATTTTATATTTTTCTTCAAATTGTTAATGAATACTTTGATCCGCATTAATTATTTTACAATTAATTCGTATTGTGTCGTGTCGTAAACAGATTATTCGTGTTTTATCGTCTCGTGTTGTCCCGCAAAATAACAACATAATTAGGATTTACAAGTTATTTGTGTTGTGTCATATCAATTCACATAATAAACGATACTATGAGTTTGCAGGTTATTCGTGTTATGTTTGTCAACTCAAAAAAAAAAAAAAACAACAGGTCGTGTTCTGGTTGAAGATTTTAACTCGGTTTCAAATTATATCATTTTCGAGTTGAGAGTATTCGGGTCGGGTCGTGTTGACTCGAATTGTCACCCTGAACCAACTTACGAATCATATGGCTATTAGAGATAAATAAAAAGAAAAAAGTGTGCATGTGATGCATAAAAATTGCCAAATTAGTAACCTAATAAACTATTAAGAGATTAAATGCATGTTTAGTTTAGTTTAGTTTAGGTTTTTTTTTTAAAGCTGGGTCATGGTACAATTTTAATTACAAATCGTTTTGAATACAAACAAATTATTATAAGTATACATGAGATCTGACAACCTACTATATCTATGAAGGAGATTACCCACGGTGACAAATTACTGTGCACGTGTGGAATTAAACTTTTTATTTATAGAAAGAAATTTATCTTTAATGGATAAAATTCATTATCTCATTATAACATTGTCAATTAAGTAATTTGATGGCAACAACTATGCCATAACTACACCACAAGGCCAATATATCATCAGAAAAAGTTAGGGGACTATCAAGGGAAAAAAGTATGAAAAAAATAGTAATTTATGCAAAAATTATCATTATTTATTTCATAATAAACATTTTTATCAAAGTTGTTATTTTGATATTATGTTAATATTGTATGAGATTAATGTTTTTGCTGTGACATGAGATAAAATCTCAAAACGAAGCCATTGTGAAGCTAAAGATTAAAAATAAAAATCTAAACTCCAAAGTTATGTTTAGGTTGTAGAACATAAATTTATCTCAAAAAAACACTATTCCCATATTATTTACATCTTAGTTTTTCCATCTTCGCACGTTTTTTCCCCTGGTTATTGAATTGGTTTATTATATATATTGTAATATCTTTATTTTACATGAGTATATTTCTCTTCCAACTTTCTCTGTTTAATAAGCAAGAAATTAACATTGAGCATCTAGTCAAATAATCAAGTTCATACTTCAACAACCCATCATCACCTCTTCGCAATTATATATCTGAAAAAAACAAAAAAACAAACTTTCTCTGTTTAATAAGATAGAAACATTGAGCGTGTAGTCAAACATGGCAACAAGTTCAGACTTCAACAACAATTGATCCCATCACCTCGTTGCAATTATCTTAATAAATCAAAAAACAAATACAATCACGTCATTGTCTTTTGTCTCCTTATTCTCATACAGCTCCTTCCTAGTCTTTTCTCTCCTACTTCTCAACCCCCTGCCCCCCTCTCTTCATCTCTTTATCTCTCTCGCTCTCTCTGTGCAAAATCACACTCAAAATTGCAACCTTCCTTTCTCTTCTCTTCATCTCTTTATCTCTCTCTCTCTCTCTCTGCAAAATCACACTCAAAATTGCACAAACCATATTTTGCAATGGGAAACTGCTCTAATCACCAGCCAAGCCCCATAACCATGAAAACAAAAGAAACAGATAAGAATGCTTGTGCAGCCAAAAACCACAAATCACCCATCGAAGCCAAAAAACCCCTCCCCTCTCCGCTTCACTTCTTTTCATCTCTTTATCTCTCTCTCTTTCTGTGTGCAAAATCACACTCAAAATTGCAAATCCCCCTCCCCCCTCCCCCGCTTCTTTTCTCTTCTCTTCTCTTCATCTCTTTATCTCTCTCTCTCTCGGCAAAATCACACTCAAAAGAAAAAGATAAGAATGTTTGTGTAGCCAAAAACGACAAATCACCCTTCCAAGTCAAAAATGCAAAAAAAAGAGAGAAGAATCCTCTTGTAGCCAGAAACCACACTTCAAACATCCAACCCAATAAACCAAAAGAAAAACAGATGAATCCTCTTGTAGCCAAAAACCACACTTCAAACATCGAAGCCAATAAACCAAAAGAAAAACAGATGAATCCCCCTCTTGTAGCCAGAAACCACACTTCAAACATCCAAGCCAATAAACCAACAGAAAAACATATGAATCCCCCTCTTGTAGCCAGAAACCACACTTCAAACATCCAAGCCAATAAACCAAAAGAAAAACAGATGAATCCCCCTCTTGTAGCTAGAAACCATACTTCAAACATCCAAGCCAATAAACCAACAGAAAAACAGAAGAATCCTCTTGTAGCCAAAAACCACACTTCAAACATCCAAGCCAATAAACCAAGAGAAAGACAGATGAATCCTCCTCTTGTAGCCAAAAACCACACTTCAAACATCGAAGCCAAACAACCAAGAGAAAGACAGATGAATCCTCTTGTAGCCAGAAACCACACTTCAACCATCCAAGCCAAAAAACCAAGAGAAAAACAGATGAATCCTCTTGTAGCCAGAAACCACACTTCAACCATCCAAGCCAAAAAACCAAGAGAAAAACAGATGAATCCTCTTGTAGCCAGAAACCACATTTCAACCATCCAAGCCAAAAAACCAAAAGAAAAACAGATGAATCCTTTTTTAGCCAGAAACCACAAATCACTCATCGAAGCCAAAAAAACCCAAGAGAAAAACAGATAAGAATGCTTTGGTAGCAAAAAACCACAAATCACCCACCGAAGCCAAGAAAAACCAAAAGAAACAGATAAGAATGCCACTACTGCAAAAACAGCAATGGAGTTCAAGATAAAGATCAATGTATAGCACACTACAATGTGATTCAAGCTGATCAGCTATTCACCCAAGATGTTTTCTGATAATCATTGTTAAGCAACAAATTACTCCCTTTATTATTGTCGTTATTTCCCTCTTACGATTGTTATGTAACCATGATTATTTTGTAATTTTTGTTTGTTCAATAAAGTCGTATTCTCTATATTCTATAAGCAGGTAGGGATTTGATTTTGAATTACATGTATTTAGGATTTGTCCCAAAGTTAATAAGGTTATATTTTAGCATAAAAAAGTAGATCTAGTTATTTTTGACTTATATTTTAAGTTATTATACCTTTGTTCAATGTCACAAAATTTATTAAACCATTTTCTTTTTATATATAAATAATGATAATAAATTTCATATCGGAAGTGGCAATTTGGATCGACATGACTCGACAGAATACAACAGAAAATTACACTCAACACGAATATGACACAAATTTAAAATCAAGTTAAAACCTTTGACACTACGACTAAACTCACAAACTCATAGTTTATCGCTTATTATGTGGGTTGGCACGAGACGACACGATACGAATAAATTGTCAATTACAAATTGTGTTACTTATTATGCAGGTCGATACGGCAGGATAAGACACAAATAACCTATTTAACACACGATACGAATAACCTATAAAAATATTAATGCGGGTTAATTTTGAATTCGCGAGTTGACATGTAACACGACACAAACTAACCACATGAATTTGAAAACGAATCGACCCGAATATAATTTTCTCATATTATGTCGACCGGTCGTGTTGAATTGTCACCCCAATTTAATTTATGTGTATGTGTGAATTAATATGTAGATGTCATGTGTATGCATTCGTAGTCACAAAACATGACCATGAAGAGGAGCCTTTCGTATATGAACATACAGGCCACTTATGGTTTGATCACAAGGATTAAGTAGGTTAAGAAAAAGGATATATTTTACAGTTCTTATATTATTTCACTACATTGTCAATCTCAACAGCTCGAGATCATATATATATATATATATATATATATATATATATATATAATATGAGAAGGTTATCATTTATTGGGAATCAAATTTATTAATTAATCATTAATTCCTAATAAATAATAACTGTTGATTGGCAAAAATCAATGTTTAGGAGTTGATGTCAAATTTCAAAATTTGACATCGGTGTCGAAAGATCCTGTCTATATATATGGAAAAGTAAGCGTCATGTGACTGGATACAAGCTTTTGCCCAGTCAAAAAATTATAACTATATATGTACTACAAGTAGTACATAGTTATAATATTAAAGTTAATTTTTCGTTTCTCATAGGTCACCCGACAACTGTCTAAAAAGTTACTGAGGAGAGAAAAAAAATAGCTTTTAATATTATAACTACGTATTACCCGTAATAAATGAATTTGTATCATCTCATGTGAAAAAGTGGTCATGTGATCATGTTCTTTGATCACAACTACTCATTTACAAATAATATATTTTTCTCTCTTTTATCTCATCATCAATGAGTGATTGTGATCAAATAACATGATCACATGACCACTTTTCCACATGAGAGGATCCAAATCCGTAACAAATAGTTAAATTTCTAAAGAGAGAATAAAAAACAACTTTAATATTATAACTATATATTATCCGTAGTATATATATATATAATTTTTTGACCGGAGAAACCCCTGTATCTAATCATTGTACATTCACTTAACTCATATATATATATATATATATTGTAAGATTATTTCTCCAGCCGCTTGACGTCCAACAAATAAAATCGAGAAATCATAGACATACAAAGGTGGGTAAAAACATTAAATGCGAGGAATCATAATTAATCAACGGGTGTAAGATTTATTGTTGGACATCCTGCAGTTGGAGAAATGATTTATATATATATATATATATATATATATATATATATATATATATATTTTATATGGATCAGGACTATTTAACGCCAGTGTAAGTTACACTTTTAATCTTGATCGTTGATTCTATTTATACCTAACGGTTCTGATTTATTAGATATTTTAGCCGTTAGATGCAAGCAAATCAATGGTCAAGATTTAGTGTAAGAGTTCTTATTAGGGGTGTTCGCGGTCTGGATTGGATCGGTTTTGAAGCAAAAAACCATATGATCCAATTCCTTCGGTTTGGTCATTACATCATCCGATCGGTTTGATTTTTTTTTCAAATCCGATCCAATCCAATTTTTTTCGGTTTTTTGAAAAGCCAAAAAAACAAAACTTAAAAGAATTATTTTTAAAAAAATGACGATGTTTCAAAACATTTCAAACGTTCATCAGAATTGGTTCACATGTCTTGTACATCAGTTAAAGGCTCAAAGAGACCAGAGTTCGTCCCAAAATTAACATCTGACATCATTATAAGATCTACACGTTGATCAGAATAGTGAATATACCAATGACATTCAATAGTATCTTTCTTCCAATTTTGTGGATATCAAAAGTTGGTGTACGGATTTTATGGCAGGTAGGATCAATCAGTCCAAAACATCTTAACTCTTACACATAGATCCAAAGGCGAAATGATAAAAAATAGCATGCATTTGGATAGCACAAGGTGAAAGAATTACATGTTCCCAAGGCCAGATAGTTCTAAGTTCTAACCTAGTATCTAGCTACCCAAGGTACGTGAATTAAACTGCTTCATCCCCTTGATTCTAGCAAAGAAGCCATCAAGTATATGCATTATCTTTTCATGACAGTACAACATACAAAATAAATGCAGTGCTTACAGCAGAATCAGCCAATTTTTGTAAGCAACAGCTTAATACATACAAATGGTAGCAGACGAGCATAAACAAACACTTAAAACTTGACAAAACTCAAGTGATCAAAATGAAAATAACTGTTACAGAATAACAAAAAAAAAAAAATGGCACACACTAAAGAATCCAACACTAATCAGAGATACTGAAACCATATCATGCATCACAAAACAAATCAACAATAAAGTTATCTTTCATTAATTGAAGTACATGTACAAAACAATTAAGTTATCTTTCAACAATAATTAAAAATAAAAATAACAACTTACGCCATCAATTTTTAATCAGAATCCTCACCAGAATCATCATCAACTTCTGTATTTGGAGAAATATCTAAAATTATAATAAAAAGATGATTTAAAATTAAAAAGTTATACAACCAGAATAAAATAAATTACCTATCTCCATCTTTACAAATTCTTCTATAAGCTCTTCTACATCATTGGAAAAAGGAGTGGATCGAAACCAATTCTATGCACAAATTAATGCTTCAACTGTCTTTGGAGTAAGAGTACTCTTGTAGTTGTTAAGAACTCTACCCCCAGTGCTGAATGCAGATTCTGAAGCAACTGTAGTAACTGGCATAGCCAATACATCTTTAGCTATTAGACCAAGAGTAGGATATTTGCTAGAGTTCACCTTCCACCAATTCAAGATATCAAATTTTTGAGTTCCTTTCTCTAGTGGCTCCATGAGATAGAGATCCACCTCATTTTTATTCAAGCTCTCACTCACAGTTATGTCCTTCTCAAATTCACTAGCAAATGAAGAGTCGTCAAATACTGCTAAATCAGTGTCTTGTAGCTCATGAAGATCTCTGGTGGATGATTGAGAAAGGCTTTTGCCATGAAAATCTTTATAGCTGTGAAACATCTTGTTTAAAGTTTCCTTAACTCTAACACTTAAAAATTCTGCATCATCCCTTTCATAAAGCTTCTCAAAACTCCATTCCACAAATCGTAATTTATATCGGGGATCAAGTATCACAACAATAAAAATCATCATGTTGATATTTTTAATGTTCCCCCAATATTTGTCATGCTTAGCTTTCATTTTTTCAGCCATGGGCCCAAGTAATAGATCCACACTCTTACTCCATGTCTTTAAGTTATTCAATATCATGCAAAACTCATGAAAATATTGAGAAGAAGTCACATATAAAGAACCAGACACTTTTTCAGTGACATCATGAAATTTTTTCAAAAATCTCACAAACACCCGTGCATTATCCCAATCCTCAGTATTTGGAATTCCACCTTGCATCATTGCAAATTCAGCAACACGCTCTCCTAACCTTTTAAATGCCTTTTGAAACTTCAATGCACTTTCAAGCATAATATAATTGGAGTTCCATCTAGTAGGAACATCTAATTGAACTATGTCGTCTTCTTGTATCCTACAATCTTTTATACAAGTCTTGAATCTATTCATACGACTAGGGGAAGCACTCACAAATCTAACAACATTTCTTATTTCAGTAATTGAAGCATGCAACTCTTTCAATCCATCATTGACAACAAGATTTAAAATGTGAGCACAACATCTAACATGCAAATATTCACCTTTCAACGGATGTGCATTCCAATCCTCCATTCTAGCTTTCATGTAAGCAATAGCAAGATCATTTGAGCTCGCATTATCAACAGTAATAGTGAAAACTTTCGAAATTCCCCAACCTAGAAGACACTTCTCAATTTTCCTTCCAATGGTCCCACCCTTATGATTCTTGATCAAACAAAAATTCAATATTCTTTTATGCAATTTCCAATCATTATCAATGAAGTGAGCAGTAAGACACAAATAATTGAGATTTTGCATAGAACTCTAGCAATCAGTTGTAAGACACACACTTTGATTCGGAACACTAAAAATAGATTTCAATTTTTTCTTCTCATTTAAATAGAGATTCCAACAATCTCTAGCAACAGTAATTCTTCCAGGAATATCCAGCTTAGGTTGCACAACACTTATAAAATGTCGGAATCCCTCCCCCTCCACAAATTTAAATGGCAACTCATCAACAATTATCATTCTAGCAAGAGCTTTTCTACAAGCTTCAACATCAAAAGCTACACCAACAAAAGCTTTACCAATTCCTTTCCCATCTTCTTTTTTAAATTGTTGGAGACTAAGAATTGATTGACTAGAATCATTTGAATCTCTTGGAAACTTTTTGCATTGAGACAACAAATGATTTTTCAAATTAGTTGTGCCATTTTTATGTGCATCACATGCATAAGTAGCCCCACACCATTTACATTTAGCTCTCGGGTTTAATGTTTTTGGATTAATTTCTTTTTCAAAATGATCTCAAGTCCAAGACCTAGGTTTGGTAGGTTTTCTCTTACCCGAATCATCTTCTTCAGCTAAAGCTTCTCCAGCTTCTCCGCTCTTTCTTTTTTTGCCATTCCTATCCACATTTGACTTTCCTGGAACTGGAACTGGAACTGAATTGGTTTGACTTTGAGGCTCATTAGTTTCAGATGTTGTCCAATTTCTGGACTCAGACTCAGCATTTTCACTAACCACCCTTTCACTATTTTCATTATTTTGTGCCTGCACGTATATGAAATAAAATAATTAATAAACATAGTTAAACTAAAATTCAAAGATAAAATTTATGCTTTATAAGTAATTAAAACTTACTTCAAACATTGTTACTATTAAGTTGCTGCCTACTCAACAAAGTAGCTTGCTAACAATGATGTAAATGTTGTCTCAATACCTGCATTATAATTCATAAGGAAGTGAAAACATGTCAGAAAAATGTTAAAATAGGAAGGACATAATTTGAGACGCACATGCTAATGATGATAGTCAACTGATATAGAGCACATATTTTTTTCTTGATTGAATATAGGTGTTACAAATACTAAGAGGTGAAGAAGAGAGCTTGGAAATCATAAAAGAACAGCAGAAGTCAAAACTTCAGAGGACATACTCTGTAGAACTCCATGATGCAGAAGAGTACAACTCAACTAAGTATTTGAATGAGAGGGTTCGACATATGGAGACTATTCTAGGCTCCAGTAATTCTATCAAAGAAGATAGCAATGAAAACTAGAATATATGGCCTGTGATTCAGAATTTCAGATATTGTGTCATACATGGAACTGCACAACTTGAAATTAAAGGGCAGTGATTTATTTCGCAGAACATGATCTGATTCTACTTGGGGATCAGGAGCTGGCCAGAAAACATGGGGTTGAATAGGTTATGGCAGAAACTTAGGTGCTAGCAGCATAATATCAAACATTACTCAACCAACAAATTTATCCATTATCAAATCAAACCAAGGCACATCATTTGATGTAAAAAAAGAGTTTATTTTTTAAATCACATGGCAAGAAACCCATCCAAAGCATTTAGGTACCAAACCAAATCCAAACAATTGACAAGGGCACATCCATCGTGGAATAGAATGATTCACTGATGAGATTTTCATCAAACATGTGATGTGGGAGTACTAAATCATCAAGGACGTTGGAAGTATATTTCACTAGCCATGTTTAAATCAATCAACAATATAAACCCTTGCTATTTTCCAATCTTCAACAATATTCAAGACACAAGCATGAGAACAACATAAGTTAAAGAAATATTACCCAATAATTATTTTTCAGAAGTGAAAACATAAATATTAAGGACAATGAGTTGTTTGACATGCGAATTTCTACCTACCCAAAGATTATATAAGATTGGCTCCATATATGATCCTAATTAAGCAATGTGTTCATCCAAATTAACAAGAATGAGTCATATCTGATTAAGCATATGTTATATTGTCGATATTACAAAGGTACAGGGAATCCATAGAAAGATAAATACTAAACCTTGGTTAAGAAACTGCCCCACTTATTTATAAGAAATAAAGATTGTTACCTTTTGGAAATCCTGCAGAGCGACGCCGGGTAGGTAGAAGCAGTGAGCGGCATGGATTAGAAGCAGAAGAACTGCAGAGAACGCGAGAGATCTCAAAAACGTTATGTCACAGCCACACAAAATAAAAGGCAATTGTTTGAAACCAACGAAAAATGAAGGAAAATATTATTGCTTCATCACATGAATAACGGGAAGAAATTTAGAAATCTGCTTTGCTATACCTTTATCATGCCTTTGATGCAAATAAAATCAAGTGTTATAGTACCATTGTTATATGTTTATTTGGCTGTTTAACAGAAGAGGCAAACGTTGATTTTTGAGAAGAAAGAGATATGTTACTGGTGCCAGAGCGTAAGTGACTGAGAAGAGTGAGAGACTGATAGGACGGCAAGAGTGAATTTGGATGGATTAGGTTTAGAACTTTGGGTGGGTTTAAAACTGATGGGCTAACGCATGGGTGGGTTTAAAACTGATGGGCTAACGCATGGGTGGGTTTAAAACTTTGGGCCGGCTATTATTTGGGATAGGTAATAGGTATAATTTGGTAAAAGTTTGGATTGGATCGGTTTTCAACATCAAAACCGAAAACCGATCCAATCCAGTAAATTTTTTCAATTTTTTTCGGTTTTCGATTTTTCGGTTTTCGGTTATTTCGGTTTTTCGGTTCGGCTTTTGCGGTTTGAATCGATTTGGATCGGTTTATGAATGCCCCTAGTTCTTATTCTTACACCAATTCAAGAATATCCTGCCTAAATATAAATATATATATATATATATATATATATATATATGAATGTTACATTTACAAAAAATTTCACTTACAAACTCTTGCAGCCAAATATTAACTGCTGATTTTTGCCAATCTGACGGTTATAATTTATTCAGAATTAATCATTTATTAATAAGTGTGACCTAATAAATTATAATCTTCAGATTTATGGAAATCAAAAGTTAAGATTTAGTTGTAAGAGATATTAGAAAAAAAAAGGGAATAATTAACAATTACTAAAAAGCCTAAAATTACGGAATAGACTATAAAAAGGCCCAAAATTGTTGATGCCCATGGCAATACGATGAGTCTTGCACAAAAGACCATTTCAAGTTGACTATCCAAATTTGAGCTCAATCCAAATCAATCAGCTCAAGCGCATCATCCTCCCTCGCTAGGAAAAGATTCACCCTTGAATCTACATCGTCTTTATTGATGTCAACTTCTTCATATGGTAATACAGGTGGCAACTCTTCTGGTACAATATCACCAAATTCCCTAATTAAGGATAGAATTTGTGAATGCAATTTTTTGATATGTTTGGAATGTTCATATATGTAACACCCCGTCTATAGCCGGTGTATTCATACAAATGGTATTTAAAAGCGCAACTTGCAATACTTAATCGCGGAAGCAATATATTATTTATATAAATAAACAAGGCTAATCCTCACAGTGGATTAACTTTTTCTTTTAATAACAATCCTTATGTAATTACAACACTAAAATAAAACCTGAAATACCTCATACTTATAAATAACAATTCAAAAGCATCTATAACTCATGGTGCTACAATACGAATACTCAAGTCAACAAATATACATATTATTTAATAGTGGCATAGACAACCCATATGCTCACCACAAATAACAACATAATCCATCAAATTTAGTCATCATAAAATCTCATCATGACAAAATAGATAATCATAATATGCATGACTCATAAAAATAACGAAATCTCTATGCTGGTCTCTTGCCTCTATTAGTGTCCGTCTCGCGAACGTCATCTCCTGAAAATGTGCCCCAAAAAGAGGTGAGATTTCTATCAGAAATCTCAGTAAGACAAGGGGTCCTCAAGGAATCCTCCACCCCAAGCTCACTTACAGGTATAATATAAGTTCTAAAACAGTGCAGACAGTATATAAAGAAGCAGATAAATAATAAGATAAACGGAATGACTATACCAGGCCATTTATAGCAGTAAACAATGCAGTATATAAAATGAGCATGCCATGCAATATATCACATGAGTGTGCAATGTCTCATATGTCCCTGTCATGTGTGTATGCATCCTCAAACATACATCATGTAGGTGCACAAATCATTATCCTACTGGGCAGAGAACAATGTAGGTATTACACACGTCTGCAACTTACTTAAAAGTATAAGGAGTTCACCTTATACCCACACTGTAGGAGTTCTACCCCTTACATGGAGTCCACCATGCTCAGGAACCCCGCACAGGTGTTGTGCACACTACCCCACCTACATATACATGTAGCAATGCACTATAATAGAATCCAGCTCAACAATATATCCAATACTCATAACATAAACAGATATAATTTCAAAATCCAGCTCAACGACATATCCAATACTCATAACATAACAGATATAATTTCCAAAAAACATACCATGCACATAAAACAATCCCCATGGGGTTTGGTAGAACAACTAATGGGTAACACCGAGGACCCAAAGCTTACCTGTATCGGTAAAGTCCTCTAAAACCAACTCATTATCAACGTGGTCACCAACAACCAAACAATCTAGCGAGTCACTATCTGGTTTAATGGCAAACACATCATCAATAATCATATCTTACAGTTTCATGTCAAATGGAACATGTTTTCTTTTTCATTTAGTGTACTGCATGTTTTCTTACTCCAAACTTGGTATCCTTGACCTAGATATTTTTCTAGGAATATTTATATTTATATTATAATTTTTCGAAATACTTCACCGATACACATTTATACCGCGAAGCAAAACCGGTATCTGCACTTTTCATCAGAAAAGCAACTTTAAGCATTAGTCATGTTTCTAAATAATTACCTTATCATAATTATGCATAATCTTTATCAAATCCATGCTCCGACATCGATAATGTTATTTTATTAATTATTTAGCGGTGCAGGTTCTTACAATATACATTTGAACTAAATTGCTTCGGAACTAGAAATAATGTGAGTTCTAAGGGAGTAGGCGGACAAAGCCCATAGACTATCCCAAAAGGGCTATTTCCTGCAGTTTGGTTCAATAATCGTATCTGTGATCCATTATAGGAAAAGTTTGCCTGATGTAACATCAAGTCCCATTGCCCTGACTATCTCCAATTAAACTTCTACCAAAAGTTAAATCTTTATCTCTATAAAGCATAAGGTTATTATGATTGTTGTGTGCAAATTCATAATATTGCTTGTAAACTAAAGACTTCTTGAATGAAGGATCGTTCCGCATGACATCTTTGGGTAGAACTTCCGCTTTGTCAGAGATATTAGAATTTCTTGTAATTGACTTTCCATCAAAATCACTATAAGGGATTTCTTCTGCCTCTGAATTTTCATTCTCTTGCTCCCAATCATACTTATCATAGATAGATAACTCGTCATAAACTGGAGCATCCATAATGGGATTCTCAGCATCTTGCTCTTCATCAGATTCATCATAGATAGGGACCTCATCATAAAATGCATACTTATTGTTCTTCTCTTCTTTGGATTCATAATAGACAGGGACCTTATGGTCTTCTGTCAAGTCTCTGATGTCAAAGACCCTTTTGACAATGTGTAAACAGTCGATAAACTCTACTGGATGAGTGGTGCTCTCAAATTTTGTGATCGCAATCTTCACCCCCAATATTAGCAAAAAAGGATTTATCGCCAGTTTGACTTCGTCCTTGTCGCTCCTGGTTTCAGAATGAGTTTTTGTTCCTTTTCTCTACATGAAATGATCTTTCAGACTCCTTTCCTTCATTTGACTTGTCCAATTGTGTTAGGGCAAACAGTTGTTCGAACTCTTAAATTCATATATCTTGTTCTGCCATTGCAGTGGCCATTGCAGCTACAATTATGGCATCTCGCGCATAGATGTGTAGTTATTTGTTGTCGCCGTTAAGGGTGTTACCACGCCCTCTACCGCCCCAATCGCCTCAACCTTGTCATCCACGACCTCGACCTCAACCGCCATTGTTCTGTTCAGCCATTTATGTGACAACCAGAACTCTAATTGCCAAATAATGACGAAGCAATAACCCATTACCAAATAAATGATGCCGAAAGCACATAGAAAATGTGGTTAAATAGAAAGTTAGGATTTGCTAAAAGATTAACCTCCGGTTCTCAATTTCTATTAACAAATTTCAACTTTCTATTTAGCCACATTTTCTATGCGTTTTCAATATCATTTGGTATCAGAGCACTAGGTTGCTTTCAACCAATGTCTGAACAGAATCGTAGATGTCATCAATGGAGGAGTCATGAAGGCAAGAGACGTGCATTCGTTCCTAAAGAATATAAATAACCGCGTCAGATAGACCCATGTGACATAGAAAATGAAGATCTCAGAAGGCGGATCCAAGATCTAAGCGACAATTGGTGGAGGCGCGGTGCAGGAAAATTCAAGATTTGGAGTGACAACTCATGAGGGCCTATACTGAGAAAATCCAAATTTTGAAGCGACAACTTATGGAGGCGCAGAGCATGAAAATCCATCATTTGGAGCGGCGACTTGCATGAACAGAGTTAGGCATTCCATCCGAAGAAGAAATGGAATTAGAAGATGGATCTGGTGATGAAGAGGAGGACGTCAATCCCTTGGAAATTCTAAACCAAGGACAGAATTGGGAAGTACGGCATGGAATTCAGCCCATTTTTCAGGATATCAAGATGCAAAGCAACATTTCTGACTTTGATGTCTATGATCATAACACAGTATATGATGATTATCCCATTTATGATGATTATCCATCTTACGAAGAAGGTTCAATTTATGATTATAATCCAGTCTATGATAAATCTGATGGAGAATTAGATTATGAAGATCTAATAGAGGAAGACTTATCGTTTGAGTTTTTATCTAAAGAAATTGATACCAGTGAATATAAAGCATATTCGAGGAAAAATATTTTTCTAGCAGGAAAAAATGATGCACTTACAGTTGACTCATTGCATATGACCCAACCATTGACTCAAGAAGCTCAGAGTTAACCAGAGTTGTGACCCAATTGTTAAAATAGTGATTTGAAATATAACAAATTACAATCAAATTCAAGTCCTAATAAAGCTGCAGATATGATTGTAATTTGTTTGGCAAGAAAAACAAAGCAAAACATTTGACGTGATTTGAGATCTAAGATTTGAGAGGTGTTTTGAATGATTTAATTATAATGATTTATTTATTTTTAGAAGTTAATTACTGTTATATTTATTTTAGAAAGTTTTCTTATTTTTAAGATTTAGATTTTTTAATTTTGAATTTTGAATCAATTTGTATTCAGTCTATAAAAAGGTGCTTATGACCCCTATTCTATGAATTGAACTTTGTTATTTTGAGAATTATAATAAAGAACTTGATGTTTCTTTTTTATCGTATCCCAACTTTATATTTAGTCAATTTTTCTACGCGCTTTCTGCATCAGTTTAAATGCTTCTATTGGAGCACCAATTGTTGATGAAACAAACGCCTAGCCATGGTGGAGGGGTGGGTTGATTTCCCTATATTTTTATACCTTTTAATTATATTTTTCATGATTATGAATATATGTGCTTAGAATTCCTGGGTGACCCGAAAAAGAGTTTTCCCCCACTCATTAGAGACTTAGTTGGTAGATTCAACATTGGAATTTACGCTATTTCGGAAACAAGATCTAGCCGGAGGAAAGAAGCTTGAACCATTAAGGAGCTTGGATTCCCCTCCTATTTCCACCTAGATGCAGTTGGCTTTGCCGGGGGGCGGTGGTGAGGATCGTTACTATGGGATGGCAGTGTGGTCAAGGTCAAAATTTTGGAGACCTACCAACAATTCATTCTTTCTAAGATCACGTTGAAAAAAAAATCGGAAGGAAGAGTTCCTCACGTTTTTCTATGCAAGTCCCCGAAGGCAGTAGATACTTCAGCTTTGGCAAAGCCTGGCTAAACTACAATTGACCATGACAAGCCCCTGGGGTATGCTAGGTGATTTTAACGCATGTTTGTGGGAACATGAGAAGATTGGGGTGGAGCCCATAATAGCAGGAGCATAGAGGAATTTTCTGCGACTGCCTTGATGCTTGCGAACTCCATGATATGAGGTACCAAGGTCCAACCTTTACTACTCAAGGAGCTACAAAACTGAGTTTGCGTTAATGAGAGATGGAACTTTTCCCTAATCAGGTTGTAACTCATCTTTCTCATTATGGGTCAAATCATAGACCCATTATGATCTGGGAGGGATAACCAGCTCAGTTCCCTGATGGAAAGTTTCCCTCGATTGGTTCAGGATGTTGAGATATTCAAGTGTGATGAGTCCCACATTGGTTGGTAATGAGCTAAGTGAAGAGTATATAAGTGAAAGGACCCATGAACCCAATGCCTTAAGGTTTTGGGTTGAGACATGGTGTCGGATCCACTTGCTACGGTTGGTGTAGCCTTAGCTCATTGGTGGTGGTTCCCCGCCACGGGCTTCCCCTGGACCCGCTTGACATTGGAGTTTGAGGGAACGAATTTCCCAACAGTGGTATCAGAGCCCGAGTTCGACGGGTTCTGAGGAAGACGAGATGGAGACCAGTGGCATAACCAATGATGGAGACATGTTCAAGTTGACCGTAGACAACTTCACTTATTGGAGACCGATGATGGAAAATCATCTCTACTGCAAAGATCTATATGAACCCATTACCCTTGATGAGAGACTGGCAGGCAAGACCGATAAGGAGTGGGAGATCCTGAGTCGGAAGGCGGTAGCCACGATCAGGAAATATATTGATAAAAGCCTCTTTGAACACGTGTCCGAGTTCACGAACGCGTATGAGTTGTGGACGAAGCTAGAGTCCATGATTCAGAAGAAGACTCCCAGGAACAAAGCACACTTGGTTCGCCGACTTGTTAAGCTTGAATACAAGGACGACATGAGCATGATTGAACACCTGAACACCTACAAAGGTATTGTGAATCAGCTGTCAAAGGCTGATATGAAAATTGATGAAGATTTGCAGGCATTGCTGCTGTTTAGCTCACTGCCAGAAAGCTGGGATACTCTGGTGGTGACCCTGAATAACTCGACTCCAGATGGAAAATTGAAGATGGATGTCGTGACAGACAGCCTCCTGGGCGAAGAATCCAGGAGAAGAGAACGAGGTACTTCGAGTACGTCTGAGGCCAACGTTGCTGAGAACAAAGGGAAATCTGACTCCCGCTGTAGAAGCAAAAGCCGAGGTAGAGGTTGTGACAGACGAGACAAGTCCAGAGGTCGGTCAAAGCCGAATTATGAGTTGAAGTGCTTTTACTGTGGAAAGACAGGTCATAAGAAGCCAGACTGCTGGACCCCGCAGAATGATGAGAAGAATGGCTCTGTGAAGCCGGATCAGATTATTCCCAAGAAGAGGGAAGACAAGAGCACCACTGCGGTGGCTGCCAACTTGGATGCCGAGATATTCCTCCTTGGTGAGGATAATTATTTGAATGTTGCATATGATGACTGCACCTGGATTGTTGACTCTGGTGCCTTCTTCCACGTTACTCCACACAAAGGTTTCTTCTCCTCTTATCGAGGTGGTGATTTTGGAGTCGTGAAGATGGGAAATCAAGTGACCAACAAGATTGTTAGTGTCGGTGATGTAACTCTGACCACGGATGTCGGATGCCGACTTGTGTTGAAAGATGTAAGGCATGTTCTTGACATGCGTTTGAACCTAATCTCGGTAGGCAAACTTGATGATGCCGGGTTAGTGAACTACTTCGGTAGTGTTAGATGGAAGCTGGCCAAGGGAAACTTGGTCGTGGCCCGAGGTAAGAAGGAAGGCTCCTTGTACGTGATGTAAGGAAAGATCAATGGCGGAGAAGCCAATTCTTTCCTAGATGAACCTAGCTTGGAGCTATGGCACAAGCGCCTCGACCACATGAGCGAGAAAGGACTCCAGATCCTGAACAAGAAAGGATTACTGACCGGGTTGAAAGGCCAAGCGTTGGAGAGTTGCACGCATTGCCTAGTTGGAAAGCAGCACCGAGTTTCTTTTGTGAGACCGGATCAACCAAGGCGACGCAGGTATATTCTTGACCTCGTCCATACTGATGTTTGCTCCATGTCGGAAAGATCCCTTGGAGGAGCTCAGTATTTTGTTTCATTCATTGATGACCATTCCCGCAAAGTGTGGGTATATTTGTTAAAATCTAAAGACCAGGTACTCCAATCCTTTAAAGAATTCCATGCAATGGTTGAAAGGGAGACTGGCAAGAAATTGAAGGTGGTCCGATCTGATAATGGTGGTGAGTATTACGGCCCATTTGATGCATATTGTAGAGCGGTCGGGATTCGACTTGAGAAGACGCCCCCCAAGACTCCACAGTTGAATGGACTGGCTGAGAGGATGAACAAAACAATTGAAGAGAAGGTACGAAGCATGATATCCAATGCCGGGTTACCGAAATCATTCAGGGGAGAAGCTGTTAAAATAGTTGTTGACTTGATCAATCTCTCACCATCACTGCCACTTGAAGGAGAAATTCCAGAAGAAGTCTGGACAGGTCGGAAAGCGGCCTATAATCAATTGAAAGTGTTTGGATGCCGAGCTTTCGTGCATATCCCTAAAGATGAAAGGGTAAAACTTGATGCGAAGACAAAAGAATGCATCTATCTTGTTTCGCCGAGATGTGAGTTCGGGTTCCGACTTTGGGATCCAATCAATAAGAAGATCGTGAGAAGTCGAGATGTGATCTTTCATGAGCATGAGAACATTCATGACATCTCGAAGCCCAAAGTCCTGGTTACTGTCAGACGTGAAGAACCCATCCCTCATGTCCGAGCTGAAGCAGGGGGAGAAAATCAAGAAAATGAAGAAAATGATGATCAGCAACAAGCTGAAGATGACCAAGACATTGAGGTCCGAGTTGAGGATGAGATCCGGGATGAGAATGATGAACCGGGTCCTCAAGCTGAAGAACAGGGAGATATCCAACTCGAGAAAGAAGACCCTCTACGAGATACCTATCTGATGAATACAATGTTATTGCTGAAGACGGTGAGCCTCAGAGTTATGATGAGGCTGTGACGAGCTCAGAGAAAGAAGAATGGGAAAAGGCAATGCAAGACGAGATGAAGTCTCTGCACGAGAATCAGACTTATGAGCTGACCGAGTTGCCAGAAGGAAGACGAGCTCTGAAAAATAAATGGGTCTACAAGATTAAGAATAAAGAGAACGGGCAAAAGCCGAGATACAAAGCCCGGATTGTAGTGAAAGGCTGCAATCAGAAGAAAGGAGTTGATTTTGAGGAGATTTTTTCTCCTGTGGTGAAAATGACCTCGGTCCGAACCGTGTTAGCCATAGCGGCCTCGATGGACCTCGAGGTAGAACAAATGGACGTGAAGACAGTATTTCTTCACGGTGACTTAGAAGAAGAAATATATATGGAGCAACCTGAAGGATTCCAAGCTCCAGACCAAGAAGACTTGGTATGTCGATTGAAGAAAAGCCTCTATGGCTTGAAGCAAGCACCTCGGCAGTGGTACAAGAAGTTTGAATCATTCATGACTGATCATAAGTTTGAGAAGACTGAAGCCGACCACTGCGTATTTGTGAAGAGGTATGAGGCAGGAGAATTTCTGATATTGTTGTTATATATTGACGACATGCTTATTGTAGGGAAAAACAAATCGAAGATAGCCGCCCTTAAGAAGGCGTTGAGCTCGTCCTTCGCAATGAAGGACCTCGGCCCTGCAAAGCAGATTCTCGGAATCAAGATCATCCGAGATAGACAGAAGAAGCTACTGTGGCTGAGTCAAGAGAAATATATTGAGAAGATTTTGAAGAGATTCAGCATAGACAAAGCCAAAACATTGAGCACCCCCCTTGCCGGACACATAAAGCTGAACCAGAAGCAATGTCCGAGATCTGATGAAAACAAAGATGAGATGATGAAGGTCCCTTACCAATCCGCTGTCGGAAGCTTGATGTATGCAATGGTTTGCACTAGACCCGACTTGGCGTATGCTGTTGGAATGGTAAGCCGGTATTTGTCAAACCCCGGCAAAGAGAACTGGGAAGCAGTGAAGTGGATCTTCAAGTACCTCCGAGGTACGACCGACTTATGCCTCGAATTTGGAGAAGGCAAAGTCGAGTTGCAAGGCTACTCGGATTCTGATTTAGGGGGAGACGCCGACTCGAGAAAGTCGACTACAGAATATTTGACGAGATTTTCCGGAGGAGCTGTCTCTTGGCAATCAAGACTTCAGAAATGTGTTGCACTATCGACAACTGAGGCTGAGTACATTTCCGCTACTTAGGCAAGCAAAGATATGTTGTGGATGAAGAAGTTCCTCATGGAACTCGGCCATGATCAAGACAAGTACGAGCTGGGTTGTGACAATCAAAGCGCAATCCATCTTGCGAAGAATTCAACCTATCACTCCTGCACTAAGCATATTGATGTGAGGTATCACTGGATCCGGGATGTGGTGGAAGGTGGAGAGCTCGAACTCGTCAAGGTGCACACTGACCAAAATTGGTCCGACATGATGACGAAGCTGGTTCCAGCAAGGAAATTTGAAGACTGCTGTGAAGGAGCCGGGTTGATGCTGAAGCCGACGCATTGAAGTCGGAGGGGGAGATTTGTTGGGCTTCCTCCTTCAATGCTAAGCCCAAGCCCATTTGAGGGGTTTCCTAAAACCCTAACCCTAATTTCCACCTCCTCTATATATACTCATTAGTTGTGGGTGGAGGCTAGGTCAGATTTGAGAGAACAAATTTGAGAGAAAAATTATTTGATTGTTTGAGTAAAGCTTTATGCTTTGCATTTGAGAGATCTCTAGAGAGAGTTTGAGTGAAACATCTCTAGGGTGGTTTGATTATCACCATTGTTGGAGAGGTTGAGTTAACCACCACATTGGTGTATTTGATTCTTTGTAACATTATTTTCATAGTGGATTTTTGATCTGGACTAGGTCCCGTGGGTTTTTACTTCTTCATTGGAGAAGGTTTTTCCACGTTAAATCTGGTTGTGTTCTTCTTCTCTCTCTCCTGTTTTTGTTTTGATTTTTCCGCTGCGCTGCCCGACCTGGTGAAGTTCAGGCCGAGGTATTGCTGAGATCCGAGATCAGGATCTTGTTGATTGACTTCCGCACAAAGGCCCCTGAGCCGATCTGAGGGAACCGAGTTCCCAACACAGGAGTGCTGGAATGTGGATGTATCGTGGCTGACAGCTAGTGATCGAGAAGTTCCAGAAGGCTGCCTCTACCTGGCATAAAAACCAGTTCAATGCTTCGGCCAGACTTAAGAAGGAAACTCCACGCAAGACTCAGAGGGATTGATAGGATTCTGGCTATAAACCCCTTGTCATTCCCCTAGAGCTTTTTCAGGGAAAAAAAAAACTCTGGAAGGAGTTGGACTTGATATATACCAGAGAAGAGTTAACTTGGTTTCAACATTCAAAGATGAAGTGGCTAGCCTATGGGGATTGTAATTTCAATTTCTTGCACAGTGTTTCAGTAGCTAGAAGGAGACGCAATAGAATCGATGCCCTTAAGGATGAAGAGGGGAACTGGGTTAGTGACGTGGCTACCCTCCTGTCGATGGCAGTGAAATATTTTAGTAACCTTTTAAAATAAATCGAGGTCCTAAAGCCTAGATTTCCTGTGCGCCACAGTTTCAATCATTGGATCGAGATGACCTAGCAGGCTTAGCATCATCGATGCCAAACAAAGATGAGATTAAAGGGGTTGTGTTTTTTTATGGGCCCCTATACAAATCCCCTGAACCAGATGACCTCCTGCACACACTAATTTTGCAAACTTAATGGAGCATTGTTGGGGATGTCACTTGAAGATTGGTCCAGAACATTTTTTAGGAGCCTTAACCTTTTGTTTCGGAGTTGATTTTAGGAGGGGAATGGAAGGAAATAGAGGGTTTTAGTAAGTCCTTCCTTTGTTTGTGAGTTTAAAGAAAGGAGGGGTAGGAATTGAGAATTTTTACTAAACCTTCATTCTTCCTAAAATTAAAGTTCTCCCAATTTGGAGTGTGTGAGGGAGAAAATATTAAAAACTACTTATCTACCCTTAGTATTAAAATGTGAAAACTACATAATTGTGAATCATTTTAAATGTGACATTATTAGAAAAGTCTCAAATACCGATATAATTTATCGACGAAAAATATTTCGTCAAAAACAGTGATGAAATTTTTGATGAAAATCATATACGTCAAAAAATTTCTGTCAAAACTAAAGACGAAATTAGAGACGAAACCAGATTTTGCCATAATCACTCACATAAATTTTTTATGGAAAAAAATTCAGTCAAAACTATTTATACAATTTAAATTCCGTCCAAACTTTAAACAAAAATATTTCCGTCCAAATTTTGACGAAACGCATTTCCATCGAAAAGATTCGACGTAAAATAATTACGTCAACATTTTTATGGAAAATATTTCCATCAAAATTTTTTGCAAAAATTTTCGATGAAAAATATTTTCATTAAAATTTGTGACAAAAAATATTTCTGTAAAAAATTTTGACGAAAATTTTTTTTTTGTCAAAATTCTTTACGGAATCTAAATTTCGTCAAAATATTTTCCTCTAAACATTTCACAAAAAAATGTATTCATTGAAATTTTTGACGAAAAATATTTCTATCAAAATTTTCAACGAAACACATTTCCATCGAAAATTTGTCACGGAAAAAAATTTCATCAAAATTCTTTACAGAATCAGAATTTCGTCAAAACTTTTTCAATAAAATTTTTGGCAAAAAATATTTCATTTGAAATTTTAACGAAACACATTTCCATAGAAAATTTTCAACGGAACACATTTCCAGCAAAATTTTTTGACGAAAAATATTTTCATAAGAATTTGTGACGAAAAACAGTTTTATAAAAAATTATGATGGAATTTTTTTTTGTCAAAATCCTTTACGGTAATTTCCCTCAAAATATTGACAAAAAACCACATTCGTCGAAAATTTCGACAAAAATAAAAATTCGTCAAAATTCTTTACAGAATCTAAATTCTGTCAAAAGATTTCGACAGAAATATTTTGGTCATATTTTGTGACGAAAAAAATTACCGTCAAAATTTTCGATAAAACATCTTTCATCGAAAATTTTCGACGAAAAATATTTCTATCAAAATTTTTTGATAAAAAATATTTCTATCAAAATTTTCAACGGATACATTTCCGTCAGAATATTCGACAAAAAAAATATTACGTCGAAATTCTTTACAAAATCCTAATTCCGTCGAAAGTTACAACAGAAATATTTCCCTCAAAATTTTAGACAAAAACATTTCCGTCGAAATTTTCATCTTAAATTTTGGACAGAAAATATTTCTTCAATTTTTTTTACAGAATCCTTTTTTGAGTCGAAAGTATTTAAGAAATAATTTTCATCAAAACTTTTGACAGAAGCTAAATTCCGAAAAATTTTGACTGAAAATTTATTTTTGTAAAATATTTCATCGGATAAAAATTCCATCGCCTTTCGACGAAAATTATTCCAACAGAAAAGTAATTTTTTGAAGAAATTTTTGTCGTTTTCAACGTAAAATTTTCGTTGAAAATATATCTTGTTTAGTAGTGTGAAAATACATAAATAATTTTTTTTTGCAATTTTAAATTTAATTGTATTTTTAAAATATAATAATTATATTAATTTAAAAAAGGGTAAAATTGTAAAAACTTCTCATTGACCCTCCAATTTCTTTCTTACCATTTTTGTTAACACACAAACAAGCGAAGGGAATCTCTTCCAATTTTCTTCCCTTCCTTCCACTCCCTCCTCCTTTGATCTCCTTCCTTCCCTTCCCCTCCAAACTCCCAAACAAAGCCTTAGGATATAGCAGACATTGACATTAACCAGACATATCTATGCCTAATTCCTAAAGTGGAGGCACCGAAGACCCTCAAACAGTTCAAGCCTATCAGCCTACGTAATGTCATTTACAAGGCGGTCACGAAAGTAATCACAAACCAATCGAAAGGTTTGATGGAAAAATTAGTAAAACCAAACTAGTGCAGCTTTGTTAAAGGTAGACATGGATGTGGCAAAATTATTGCTCAGGAAATCATATATTCCATGAAGCTCAAGATAAGAGGAAGAGGCTAGATGGCTGTCAAGGTAGACTTTGGAAAAATCCTATACAACATGGTTGGTTGGGATTTCATATACGAGACCTTAGTGGATCTCCACTTCCCACCTAACCTAATCATTCTTATTATGTGGTGTGTCTCCATAGTGAAGATGAGTATCCTGTGGAATGGTTCGATAACAACAGAATTTGAACCCCAAAAAAAGAATTAGACAAAGGGACCCGTTATCTCCCTGTTTGTTTGTCCTCCGTATCGAAAAACTAGCTCACTACGTTAGAAACTAATCAAGAAAATTGGAGGCTAATTTTTCTTAAGAAAAATCGTCCACCAATTTCACACTTATTTTGTGCAAGTGATCTTTTTTTCTTTTTTTTTTGCACAAGCCTCCACAGACCAAGCGGAGATAATTTGGAGGACGCTCGAATGCTTCTGTGAATCGCCTGGTCAGAAAGTCAGCAGTGCCAAACCCAGAATATTCTTCTAAAAAATTGCCCACCATACCAAAGTTCAAGAAGTGTGCTGAACACTTGGATTTACCCTTACATCTGATCTACGAAAGTATTTGGGGGTCCCACTTCACCAAACAAGATTCAACAAAGAATCTTTCAGATACATCCTGGACAGGATTAATACTCGTATGAGCAGATGGAATCAGACCAGCTTGTCTCTCGTTGGTAGACTTACCCTAGCAAGATCTACTTTGACTGCCACAGAAATATATCCCATGTAGGTTTGCTCGCTCGCCTTATCGACTTGTAAGGAGATGGAGAAGCGCATAAGGAGTTTTGTGTGGGGATCATCCTCTTCCCGTCAGCGCATTCACTTACGTCCTGGAAGCAAGTTTGTAGCGCAAAATTCAATTGGAGACTAGGCATTCGCAGTATGAGAACAACGAACTCAGCTTTTACGATGAAAGTAGGCCTCAATTTTTTATTCAACCTGAATGCTCTTTGGGCAAGAGTTTTGCACAAGAAGTATAGTCTCGAGCACGTGGTTAAAATCTCTATTTATCATTATGATCTATGAAGCACAGACACTTCAGAAACTCTAACGTGTTGTGTCCGACACTTCTCGACACTCTCGGACACTCTGACACTCTGCAACACTCCACTCCAACACGCGTTATAGAAATTCAAAAAAAAGTTCACAGGTTAAGTTGCGTTGCGTTTTTAGTTCCAACTATTAGATTTGTTGGATTACTATTACCATTTTATTGAGTTTAATATGAATATTTGGGATATCTTATGTTTCTTTACTAAATTTATGAATATTATAAGTTTAGATACATTTTTTTGTTAGATTATTGAATATTAAATATAATATATATTACATAAATTAAAAAATTTATTTAATATCAAAATATGTCCTAACGTGTCGAAATCTAACATTTTTTTTGAATTAACGTGTTGGAGTGTCGTATCGTATCGTATCGCGTGTCAGTATCTGTGCTACATAGACTGATTTTTATGATTTTTTACTAATTTTTTATATTACAATTTTTTGTTTTATGATTTTTTATCTTCTTCCCATTTTAAGTGAAATTTTGATTTTAACTACGTGGTCTTGAGGATACCCTACTACTATTATAGATCAAACCATCTCAAGCGGTGGCCAACCTATGGAAAGGGGTGACTCGCGTCTGGCCCTAGGTAATAGAAAACTCACAATTTCTCCTTGGGAACGGAAAGAGCGCATAATTCTGGGTCGACAGTTGGGTACTGGAATTCCTTCCACTGGAAAATCTAGCCAGCCAAATTAATGTAGAGAAAAGCAAACCAATAACAGCGTATGTGCCGCCCCAGGGAACTTGGAAATGGGAGGCCTTAAGCAAACCAATGCCCGTGGATGTGATTAACAAGATTCTAAACGTCCTACCTCCAAACGATGCTAAAACTCTGGATAAGGTAATTTGAAACAAGTCAGCGGATGGTACGTTCTGGATGAAATCAGGATATGAGTCCTTGACACACAAACTCAGATGAACTTAGATTTTGATTGAAGGATCTTTTGGTCATGGTTGGGGCTACAGAGGATCAGAGTATTCTTATGGCCACTAATAGGAGGGCACTTGTTAGCAAACATGAAGAGGGTTCAAAGGCATATGGCTACAGTGACTGCTTGTCCTAGGTGTAACGACCCTTAGGAAGATAATGAACACATCTTTAGATCCTGCACCTGGGCCTCAAACATCCTGCAAATGGCTAAGAGGATAAAAGGCCGGGCTTTACGCAAATGGAGCTTAGAATTTCATCATATCCGAAGTGAAGCAAACGAATGTGCCAACTGGTTTTTTGGACGGTTTTCCGAACGGAGCTTAGACGCTTTGCATATGGTTTTTCGGGTATCATAAATTTGTCTGAGTTCCCCCTCGAGATGGGTGACAGTGGTGAATGGGAATGAGAATGGTTCCCGCCCCACTCATCCAACGCACAAGCGTCCACTCTTTCTTTTTTTTCTTTTTTCTTTTTTGTATAACACAAGCGTCTAGGGGTGTTATCAACCGATTCAAACCGCAATAACCGAACCGAAAAATCGATAACCGAATAAACCAAAAATCGAAAAATTGAAAACCGAAAAAAAACCGCAAATTTTAATTGGATTGGATCGGTTTTTGGATGAGTTGATGAAAATCGATCTAATCCAAACCGATCTAATCCAAACCGATCCAATATATTAATTCTCCTCTACCTACTTGGGTTCTTTTTCCAATCATAGCCCAAAAATTTCTAAACCTAAGACCCATTAACCCATCAACTAAACTCAAGAAAAAATCTAGTCACGTCTCATCAAAATTTTTTTTATCTTTGTAGAGCTTCATATCTCATTACCAAAAAAAAGTTATATTATAGTTTACTAATGCTTTTGTATTTCAAAAAAAATAAAATTACAAAGCCAATATATACAAAAGATGCTATTTACAAAATAATTATGAAATATATTTTAGGATTTTCAAAAAACCGAAAACCGATCCAATCCAAACCGAAAAAAATTGGATTGGATCGGATCGGATTTGAAAAAAAATCCAAACTGAATGGATGGTGATGTGATCAAACCGAAGGGATTGGATCGAATGATTTTTGCTTCCAAAACCGATCCAATACAGACCGCGAACACCCCTAGAAGCGTCCACTCTCATTTGTCTGTATGCAGCAATCGCTAATAATTAAACCACACCCCACTAATAAAACCAATTCTACTTAAAAAAAAAAAAAATTAAAGTTGAATAACTATGAGATACAAAATAAGTTTAAAATAATGCATGAGACAAATGTTATAATAAAGTAAACCACTTAAACCCCCTTGTACTTAAAATATATTAATCAAATCATCGGATTTCAAATTAAAATAACTATTTCTCTAGACTCCTTTGAGAGCTGAGCTCTCTGACCCCTCTGAGGCCTTGATATATATATATATATATATATATATATATATATATATATATATATATATATATATATATATATAGAGTTTTATAAGAGTTATGTTGTAGGAAAAATGATTGTGTTATGTTATAGAGATTCGTTTTGCGTGCTGAAGTTTTTTTTTTTTTTTTTGCTGCGGGCCCCACAAAATGTTGTGTGTGTAGGAAATTTTTTGTGATCATGTTAAATGATAGATGATAAACCCATATATATATATATATATATATTTGGAGAACAACGGGAATTAAAAAACACAAAAAACAAAACAAAACGACAAACAAGATATGAGGATGCTACCCAAACTAAGTACACAAACAACCCACCCGGACACCCCAATGTTATCATAGAAGAATCTGTCTAAACATGGGTTCATTCCATTCCCGTATATGCCATGTAAAAAGAACCTTGGGATACACCACCCCAAAAGCTAGCTCAAAGGGTGGGAGAGCCCAAAGCCTTATAAAGGCCACATTAGTTGCACATCTAACCAATATGAGACTATATATCTCAACACGCCTCCTCACGCAAGAGCTCTTTGGGCTAGAAGCGTGGAATTGCACAGGCCCAATTTTTGGTTTACCTTTTGTGCTTTTTTTTATTTTAATTCCACTTTAAAGTGGGAGGCAGTGAGAGATCAAGCTCTGATACCATGTAAAGAACCTTGGGATACACCACCCCAAAAGCTAGCTCAAAGGGTGGGAGTGCCCAAGGCCTTATAAAGGCCACATTAGTTGCACATCTAACCAATATGGGACTATATATCTCAACATGCCAAGAAAAATCATCTGATTTTTTTTTGTTTTGGGCTTTTGCCCACTTTATGTATTAAAAAATATTTGTTGGCACTATCTCGCTTTTTGTTCTGGCTCTGCCACTGTGCTAGGCTATTTGGGGAGAAAGGAACAAACTAACTTTTGAAAATAAATCCCTCACTGGCTGTAGTCCCTTGCTGTCAAATGATTTTAGGGGAGTTGTTCTCCCACGTAGGCACATGTAGCTGGTACCTTTTGTTCTCTTTATTTCATTGTATGTCTCCAAAAAAGAGTTAAAAGCTTAAATATAAAACCTACTGTTACAGATCAACAATAGTCAGCCCAACAGTGAGCCCACCAACAGTGAGCCCAATAACCAGTAGTAATTGTCACTTAGAGTTTTTCTATTATGACAGTTTAGTTAGTTACAAAATCAAGTTAGTTAATTTCTTTATCATCAACTTTCGTGTATAAATACCATGCTAAAACAATGGTATTACACTGCTCCCATGCTGGAAAAGTTGGATCATCATCATCAAGTTTCTCTATTGTGCCATTAACGAAACCAATTTTATTTTTTGGATAAAAGTGTCATGCTCGTAGATCTTGCCCAAGAATGATAATTGGTTGGATCTAAGGGTGGAGTTACTAACACCAAAGCTGGACTTTCATTAGAATGTAAAAAGAAAGGGTTACTGGGATTTGTATGATAATATGGAAGAGGAATAGCCATGATGAAAGAATGAAAGCAAGAAAAGAAAAGAAAAGAGATTGCAGCGGAATACTTGGTTACCAGAGCCCAAATAGCTCTGATACCATATTACAAAAGTGAACTAACTTCATATCAGAAGCAAGGAAGAAGAAGAGAGAAAACGGAAAACTAATTCTCATTGATTGGTAAGAAAGAATTACAAAAAGATTACAGAGAAGACTTAAGCTTCTACTATTTATACACGAAAGTTAACGATAAAGAAATTAACTAACTTGATTCTGTAACTAACTAAACTGTCATAATAGAAAAACTCTAAGTGACAATTACTACTGGTTATTGGGCTCACTGTTGGGCTGACTGTTGTTGATCTGTACACCTACTAATAATATATTGAATACAAACCTTGCTCCTACCTATTTGGTGTGATATATAAGGTATGATAGTATAAGCTTATATTATATGTTATAATATTTTTAATATGTATAAGTTATGATCATCGTATACTATAAACTTATACAACAGAACCCCTTACTTAATACATTAAAATGATGTATAATTTAATCAGCCTTAAGGGCATGTTTGGTGCATAGTATTGGATAAGGCCTGATAGTATAACATCTGATTAAATTTTAATACTATCCAGCGTTTGGTATGGTATAGTATAAGATAATATCCTCCAATATTTTAAAAAATAATATATTAAAAAAATTATTTTAATATATTAATATTGAAATGATATATTAGTTCTTGAGAATTGTATTTGTAAGCAATCTTAATACATCAACCTCTTTATCAGACCTAATCTCACCTCCTTAGGCCTAATTAAGTTATACATCATTTTGATGTATTAAGAAGATCTGCTGTATAAGCTTATACTATACGATGGTCACAACAAACAACTGAAAATGTCATAACGTATAGTATAAGTTTATACTATCAAGCCTTATACATCACACCAAACAGGCCCTAAGGGTGAGATTAGGCCTGATAAGGGGTTAATCTATTAGGTTGATCTCTTCCCATCTTTCTCTTCCTTATTTTAACCCTTCTACCATTTTTCTTCTTCTTTTCCATTTTTCTTACCCATTGTAACCGGCTCCACGCTTAAAACAATCTACTGCGACGATGAGTAAGCTCAGCCACTCTACGGTGGCTAATTGGTGACGCCACCCCAACACCGTTGCCGGACATTTTAAAAAACCTAGATAAAGATGAAGCATTCCAATGACACAATTGGATTTTCCAGTGACTCTTTTGCGGAAAAGCATTTATCCTCCATGGTCGTATTCTCTTTTTTCTGGAAACAATTCACTAGCGGCGTGGTTCTGACCCTTATAAGGGACTAGTTTGATCTTCTTGCATATGGGCTACGACCAATGTCTGATCTAGCTTCTCTGATGTCTGCATGCGGGGCTGGCGACCTGGACCGCCAGAAAGAGTTGTTGCCGGGATCTCTCCAGCGAGCATTCCCTCATTGCCCATTTTCTGACCCATTTGGTCTCTGCACTGAATCAAATTTACAAACCTGACATTCCTTGAACCATCAACCGTTTTCTCTCTTCTGTCCCAAGCTCACTAGAAAAGGAACTGTTTTTCTGCCATTTGGCCGGAGATCTATTGACCTTTTTTCCAGTTTCTTCTTTTGCCTCCTATCTCTTATCCGTGATTGTGGTAGTGGTTTTGCTAAAGCTACAAACTTCTGAGATGTCTTCTTCAACTTTGTTAATGGGTTCATGGGCAATGCATTCTTCTCAACCTTGCTTTTTTCTTCTTCTTCTTTGAACTTCTTAAAGGCCAATGTTTTGGTGTGGCTTTTACGGTTCTAATTTGGAAATGTTTGTTGGGTTCCATTTGGGCGTTTCTGAGAGCACTTCCTTTCCTGTTTCTTCCTCTGCTTAAAGGGTTTCTGAATGTTTTAATGGCTCAGCAACCGTTTCTGAATTAGGGATTTTTCTTGGTGATGAAGCATGCAAGGTTGAGGCTCTGTTACTGCTCACACAGAAACCCATTCTTTATTAAAGGGTATTTTTATCAAAAATATTTATTTTTATCATATTTAGTATTATATAGTGTATTATCAAACACTGCATAATATTATCTTATATAATATATTATTTTATTCAATATTATGTCAAATGCTTAATAATATCAAAATTTAATCAGAGGTCTTATCATATTCTATACACCAAACATGCCCTAAAGATGCGTCAAGTTTATACCACCATTGATTTCAATAACTTTATCCTCTTGCTACCCAACATTTTCAAAAGAAGAAGAAATTCTTGTAGGGGAGGAAAGTCCTCTCAATGAAGATTTTTCAATAATGAAAAAAGCTGGTTTGAGATTGCCAGGCACCATGACTATTTAATTAGAATCAATAGCTTCTTAAGCTTCTACTACTTTTGTGCTTCCCCAACCCAAGTGTTCATACGATATTAATAGTAATGACTATAGATGTGTGATTATTTATTGTGACAAGTGGATAAAAAATTATTTATTACACATAAATCCTTGCAGCTGGTCCCATATATGAGAAATATGAAATGAATAGTCATAAACTACAAACACAAACAATGGCCATACAGGTTTTCTAATTTTCTTCCTCAATTAACAATGTCAGCGTACATGCATGTGACTCTCTTTTTTACCCATGTGTTCATACGATATTAATAGTAGTGACCATAGATTTGTGATTATTTATTGTGACAAATGGATAAAAAAAATATTTATTGCAAACAAATACTTGCAGCTGGTCCCACATGAGAATTATGAAATGAATAGTCATAAACTACAAACACAAAAAATGGCCATACAAGTTTTCTACTTTTCTTTCTCAATTAACAACGCTAGCTAGTGTACATGCATGTGACTCCTTTTTTTTAATGTTGAAATGGACCCTACATGTTTAGGTTTTTGAACATTGTACCCCTTAAATGATAAAAAAAATTACCATCTTGCCCCCATTTATAAATTATTCAAAAAATTTGACTTTTTCCGCAAACAAAACATCAATCTGCCCATGTTTGACCGTTGACCACATAGATACTCGAGTATTGACCCATATACCTGGGTATATTTCGCGGATTGAAGGTGTTCATACGTACTTTGAGTTTATACCCGAGTATAGACCCAGATACTCGAGTATTCAATTAAATACTTGGTAACTATACCCAAATACCCCGGGTATTCGTCGGCTAGAAACCCCAAAATTTGTGGGTTTCCACCTCATTTGTCATTTATCCATTTTCTACCCCTAAATCTCTCTTGTTTCTCATCTCTATTTTGAGCCATCAAAATTGTATTTCATCCCACCATCTCAAAAAGCTTTATCTTGTGAAATTGTTAGCATTACACCCACATATTTCAATTTTTCTCAAAAAATCGAACCAAACCCAAACCCTAGACCCAATTTTTGTGAAAGGTAAGCTCAAGTTCAAACACCTATCCTATAGTTATCTACCAATATGGAGGCAATTTGGAGGTTCCAATGGTGTCCTACTTGAAGGAAAAACAAAAACAATGAAAATGAAAGTGGGCACTACATACAATGAACCTAAGGAGAGAACTCATCAAAAATTAGGGCTACAAGGCAGCCAATGCATTCGTCACATGATAGCCAGGTTAGAGACTCTAGTTGATATGGATACAATATACTACATTGGTAACGATATCAATGATGATGATGATGTGGAGTTTGTCACAGATGCATTTGTTAACTGGAAAGTATTAAAATTTATTGAGATATATGTTAAAGTTGATGCTGGTCAGTCTTCATCTTTACCGACGCATACAAGCACTCCATAGTGTTTTGATCAAAAAGATACAGTTGCCAGTTTATCTGCACCAGCTCAAGTGTTAAGTGAGATAACATTGGATAAAGGTGAGGAGGAGAAGGATATGGACAATAAAGAGGAGGGAGAACCTGAAAGTGTTATTCCACAAGGTGATTCGTCAGATACTGATGTGAATGGTAATTTTGACACTGACACGAATGCGGTAAGCATGGGTTCCTCGACTATGTCACCATTTCATGTTGACCCAATTAGTAGTGGTAAGTTATTAAATTTCAATTTGTATTGAACATTTAATATTTGTGTTATAATTACTTCTGACAAAAATAATTATGCTTTAGATGTAGGGATTGAGATAGAGCCATTTTGGAATGAAAGCCAGCATTATTCATTCATTAATTGGGCGCACCCTAATGAAGAGTTGGGGATGATCTATGGTGACAATGACTTGCACGGTGGTTAGAAATTAGGGGATGCATTATATGTATAACAGGAATTTGGTTCCAAATCTGAAATGCAACATGTCATTAAATTACATTGTATGAAGGGACGTAGGAAAACCATAGTCGAAAAAAACGATGAGCACAGATTTGTGATGAAGTGTCAAAACTATGCTGACGGTTGTCCCTGGTATATGTGGGTAATCAAGCCCAAGAATGAAAATAATTGGGTGGTCCGTAAATGGGGCCAAGGTCCACCTCTTTGAATTAGGGTCTTGCCCAGGATCATAGATAGCTGGATTCAGATGTTATATGTGCAGCCATTATGAGTATATATCATATAATGTGTGTAACGACCCAAAATCATTTTAAATAAAAAAATGGAGTCACCACCAATTTCATTTAAGTTGGAAAATGTTGGAAAATCTTTTATTGCAAATTGATCTTTAAAATTTAGATCAAGATTCGGGAGTCTAATTATGCACAAGGAAGGGTGGAAACTTAATCTCACTGCACCCCTGACACATCCGTTAAGAAAACGGTTACCTTAAATTAATTGTGCAAATTGTTAATAGCTTTTAAAAATATTGGCTTGATTCTTTTAAAAGATAAATATTATTATTTAGGAAGTGGAAAAACCAAAATATTAAAATTTTATTTTAGCTTTATGGGAAAAGTCTCGCTCCATCGTATCCCCTGGTGCAGCAAGGAATTCAAAGTTACGTCATTCTTAAAAAATATTTGTGTGTTGATTTATTTTAATTTTGAAAATAATTCATTTAAAAGTTTCGGATCATCAAGTTGTCACAATTAAAATAATCCAAAAAATAAATTGTAGGACTAACAAGTTGTCACAACTCAGCTAATCCCTTTAAAAATAATTCTTTTTATTATGATAATTTTTACGATGAATTTAAATAAATTTTGAATCACCAAACTGTCACGGCTAAAATAAGTCAAAACAAAATATATGTAGTTAATAAGACGTCATGACTCAGCTAACTCCCAATTTAATTAATAGTTAGTCTTTATTTTCTAAATTAACCCAAAATCAATAATTTTAAATAGAAACTATGGTTGTTTTTTTTGTTTATTATTACTAGACGATTTAAAATCATTAGACTGTCACAGTCGAAATGATTCTAAAAATAATGGGATCAACAAGTTGTCATAACTCAATTAATCCCCCCTTTGCTATAATTGTAATTTTAATTTGTCTCAACATTTAACTATTAAAATTAATAAGAAGATAAAAGAGTTATGAATAATAAAAGACATTATAAGTTATAAAATTTATTAGACCAGAGAAATTTGAATATTTTACCATAAAAATAACCAACTAGTAATGAGTACCGTGAGGTACTACTTACTCTTTTCAAATTTATCAATCAAAACAATGACTAGTATATAAAATAACGTGTAAAATACCGTTCCAACCCAAGTACTTCACTGTTTTACTCTTAAACACCCAAGGCATGTATCAGGACCCAAAAACTAAAGGATAGATAACCAAATACACATGATTTTTTGTATTGTTTTCACATTAAAATATATAAAAAAGAAAAAAAAAGAAACAAACTGATCATCCTATGTTTTATCATTATTTTATTCAATCGAAACAATACATCTAAACAAACCTGCAATAATAACCAGCAAGACCCAGAAAGCTTCTAATCTCAGTCACAGTCTTAGGTCGTTCCCAGTCACTTATTGCTTCAATCTTACTCGGGTCCACCGCAACACCACTGGCATAAATAACATAACCCAAAAATTGCACCTCAGATAGCCAGAATTCACACTTAGACGGCTTAACATATAGCTTTTTGTCCTTCAACACCTGTAACACAGTCCTCAGATGACCTGTGTGCTCCTCTTCACTTTTAGAGTAAATTAAGATGTCATCAATGAACACAATTACAAACTGGTCCAAATAAGGTTTAAAGATGTGATTCATATAATCCATGAACACCGCAGGGGCATTAGTAAGCTCAAAAGGAATCACTTGATACTCAAAGTGTCCATATCTGGATCGGAACGCCGTTTTAGGCACATCCTCCGGCTTAATCCGGATTTGGTGATATCTGGACCGAAGATAAATCTTAGAAAATATACAGGCACCCCTCAATTGATCCAGCAAATCATCAATACGTGGTGTTACGACTTCAGCAAGTGCACCAGTCGTAAAAGTAATAAAGTGTTCTGAGTACGAGATCGTTCCCACGAGGATTGGTTTTCAAGCACTAGTTCACTAACAACAATTTAGTTGGAAAATCAAATTTGAGATGAAAAGATTGAAATTCAAAACAAGCAATAGCATTCAATTTCAGAATTAAAAGCAAGAAAGTAAAAAGATGAAAGTTTTGAAAATCAAGAAAGAGCGTAGTTAAGGTTTCGACTTACCCCAATTTCCTCTTTATGCTATGAATTAAATAGTCAAGAATCTGTTCTTAATATAATGCCAATCAATTCATTCTTGGTTAATTAGGGCTCAATTCCTTGTTACCTACATCTATGTGATCTTGAAAGAACTCTAGTTCTCCGATTATTCCCCAAGAAAACATGCATTAAGATCAAGAATTTAAAGATTGCACAATTGCCTTATGTCTATCCCTATATCACAAGGATTATGATAAATTTACCAAGTCAGGGTTCATGCACCAACATCCCTATTGTCATACAATTCCCCTAAATCAATCTATAAGGAGCAAACTCATAGAAAGCATTAAAGACAGATAAATTTATTCAATTATAAAAAAAGAATTCAGAGACAATTAAATTCAAAACATAAAGATTCAATTGAGTTCTATATGCCTCTAACTACATAAAATTCTAGCCTAGCATACTGAATTGAAAAATAATAGTAAAGAAAAGAGAACCCTAAGCCTCCTTTGGTGTGATGTTGACTTGGTTCATCAATGCTCCCAAGCTTCACAATAGGATTCCTCCTTCAGGTCTCTCTGTAATTCTCTGGATTGCTCAATTGGTTAACCCTCAGCTCCCTATTTATAAACATTGAAGCCATATCTTTTTAATTCTCCATCCAATCTCCTCATAAATCTCTATCAATTAATAAATCAAGATTGATTTCTTTCGACTTTTATTCAGAATATTATAAATCTGTATCAATTAGAAAATCAATTCAAATCTTAGGCTGATTGAGTTCGTATTTGGGCGCTCAAGCGCGCTACAGGGCGCTTGAGTGTACTCCTGTGCACAAATTGCTTGAAATAATCTGCCTACACGCGCTCGAGCGGCCAACTGGGCGCTCGAGCGTGCTCCTCGATGGTGAACTCTTGTAGTCTTGGGCGCTTTAGCGTGATGTTGGGCGCTTGAGCGCCCTGAATTGCTCAATTTAGCTTATTTCCCTGCCTGGACGCGCTCGAGCATCCATTCTGTGCGCTTGAGCGTGCTCTTCTAGCCCTTGACTTGTATTATTTTGGCTTCCTTTAGTACATATTGAGCTGCAACTCTTTGTCATGATTTCTTCATCACTTCTTAGCACCAATAAGTATGGTTTTGCCTTCAAAATGCAAAGAAAATCAAAACGTTAGCTCAAATTCCTATCTTATGATTTATATGTTGTAAAACCTTGAATTCCATGCAATCTACCATAAAATTCTCATATAATTTAGCCTAAAAACATGGTAAACCAAAGGTTTATCACGTGGAAACGGGTACCTGTTCTTGACCGTAACTTTATTCAACTGTCGGTAATCAGTGCTCAATCTCATACTACCATCCTTCTCTTTCACAAATATTACCGGTGCTCCCCATGGAGACACACTCGGTCTGATAAAATTCTTTGCAGATAGTTCTTCAATGTGCTTCTTCAACTTAGCCAACTCCAGTGGCGACATCCGGTATATAGTCAAAGAGATAGGCCCCACACCAGGCAACAAATCAATAGAGAACTCAATCTCTCTCTCTCTCTCAGGTGAAAATTTCGGTATCTCATTAGGAAATACATCCGCAAATTCATTAACAACCAGAATACCAGAAATCTCTTCCTCCCTATCACCAACCAGTCCACCCAAGAGTACATAACCCAGATCACCAGCCTTCAAGGCCTTAATGGTTTGACAGACAGACAGAAAAGGAGACGGATAAATCGAAGGATTCTCGTGAGATAATATCAACCTCTTTCCGCAGCAATCAATCATTGCGCAGTTTTGAGACAACCAGTCCATACCTAAAATCAAATTAACAGAGGCCAGGGGCAAGATAATCAAATCAATAGTGTAACCTCTGCCTTCATAGACAAACCCAACCTCTTTACACATAAAGGAGGAATCACTAACCTCTCCTGTAGTAGTAATAATACGTATAAGGGGAATCATTCGTGTTATCCTTAAGTTCAACACCTTAGCCACATATTCCGCCATGAATGAATGCGTCGCTCCCGAATCAAACAACACAAACAAATCAATATTAGAGATGAAAATTATACCTTTGACCAGATTCGGTGCCTTTTCCGTATGCTGCATATTTGTAGTACACACTCGTCCCACCATAGGAATAGCAGCAGTAGTAGTAGTAGTCGGTAAGGCCTGCAGATTCGCAGCCTGTCCCGCAGTAGGAGTATAAGATGGCTAGGCCGGCAGATTCGCAGCCTTCCCAGCAGCAGATGGACAACTTCTAGCAAAGTGGCCAGTCTGACCACACTTGAAACACGCCACCAGGGTCGCACCACACACACCCTTGTGGTATTTCTTACACTTCCCATATTGTGGGGTATAGTATATGTCAACAGATCCACCACCTCTCTTGAATTGACCAGAAGACTGCCTTACTTGCAACCCCCTACCCCTATTATTATTATTATTCTGATGACCACCTCTGTAATTCGAACCATAAGGATTATTGTTCTTCTTCATCTCTTGCTCTTTTGCAGCATTAGACTTAGGATATCTTCCATAAACAGTTTCAACCCTCTTAATTGGATCACAAGGTCAGCGAAATTTCTCACTGCCGTATTTGACATCCTTTTGGCAATCTTTTCACTTAGCCCTCTTTGAAACTTAGCAGACAAGAATTCGGGCATAGGCAGAGTACCCCCGTAATTGGCAAACTTGACCAACTCATTGAATTTAGCCAAGTAAGCATCCACGGTCATCGACCCCTGTACAAGATTATCAAATTCACCTTGCTTTGCCTCCCTGATGTCACGGGGAAAATTTTCTTCATGGAATAGGCCCTCAAACAAAGCTCATGTCATCTCCTCACCCTGAATAGTAAAAGGGCAAGATGCGTTGCACCATCATTCGTGTGCATCTTCCTCCAACATATAGACTGAATACAATAAATTCTGAGGATCCTGACACCTCATCACCAGAAATATTTTATCCATCCCCATAAGCCAGGTAGTAACCTCCTTCAGGTCCTTTGACCCCAGAAATGCTGGAAGCTTGTGTTTCCTGAAGACTGAGAAACATAGGTAGGATCAACAGAGGGCTGACTAGCCTCACCAGTATGGTGACTAGCCTCACTCTCCCCGTGCAGGGGTGTAATAGATGGTGTAGGTGTAGGTGTCACCGTAGCCGTATGCAGAGGAGAGTCATCCCTCCTATACTGAGCTCTCTCAGCCCTCATCTCAGTCATGAAGGCCTGCAACATATCTTGATTATTCTTCATTAGGTTTCCAGTCATAGTCATATTGGTAGCCGTCTCCGCCTGCAGAGCATTTAGAACTGCAGTAACTGGATCAGGCGCTGGAGGATCTGCTCCTCGTGTCCCACGACGACCATGAGCCCTCCTCATGATATCTGTACATGTAACACACAAAAATGAGCTGATCAGACCCACACTAAGAAATCACATATACATTAATCATAAAGAGTTCACAGATAGCTATGCAACACAAAATACAATCATACAAACTCAGAGTTCCCTAGTAAAATGGCTCTGATACCATAAAATGTAACAGCCTGTTACGTACCGGTAATGTTATCATTGCATATGGTATTTAGCGCAGTTACAATCATAGCAATTGAGTTAATTAAATTACGGGTAAACTTTTTCTTTTATTACATCCTTATCTTTTTACATTAACCATTTTCGTAATCAATTAAAAATAACACCGTAATTGTAATTGCAAAACTCGCGGAAGCATAAAACTTATTAATTATAACCTCTTCAAGAAATACCATTAACTCTAGGTTATATAATCACTAAATTTCAAAAATTGCACAGTGGTAATTGATTACCATTCTTGAGGTAATCGATTACCAAAAGTTCCAGAATGAGGTAGTAGCTCAATTTGAGCTCCCCTGTTTTGGGTAATCAATTACCTTAACATAGGTAATTGATTACTGAACTAGGTAATCGATTACCTATGCTCAGGTAATAGATTACTTTGATCACACTGACTCAAATCTTGCGTCTCTTGTTTCAAGTAATCGATTACCAAAGAAAAGTGATCGATTATCCTACTGTAAAAATCACAGATGACAGCTTTTAAATCACTAATGGACCATACTTTCTACTACTAACACTTTGATGCTCAACATACATCTTACACAAGTACTAATCTAGGCTCTAGGCGCTTCCATCATGCATAATCATTATCCAATACATCCATTACAATAGTTCCCAATTCCATAGCCATTTAAACATCAAATGGTCCATTTACAACACAAGTCTCCAAATGCCTCTAAGCACAAAATATGTGGCCATGGACAAGTCCTATGCTCACTCAAAATATCAATATGAACAATAGGCATCAATGTACAACAACTACATAGACTTAGAAACTAGTCATGAACACCCAAAAGCATGGAAACCTCAACATGCAATATGTTCATGATCTAAGTCCAAAACATTAAATGTAATGCTATGTGCATCAAATAAAATCTTCCAAAATGCTATGCTCTCCATATGCACATCATGATCCACTCCTCCACTAAGTGGGCCTCTTGCCTGATGGTCCTCCATGCTCACTATAACCTGAAATGATGTCCCCAAACATGGGGTGAGATATACAAATATATCTCAGTAAACCAAGGGTACTAGAGGATCACTCCACCCCATGGTTCACTCAATGTGCATACAATGATCATCATATAAAATGCATAACATGCAAAATCACAACAATGGGCTCACATCCAAGAACATCCCCACAAGGATTCCGTTCAAGGACCCCGTCATATAACTCCCGGGAAGCTTCCTGGTGCCTCTCCCATGGATGAGACGACCCCATGGGAAAACCCAACTGGAACTCCTCATGAGCCCTATCCAGCGAAAGTCCCACGTTTGGATCATCTTGGTGTCGCTCCCAGAGTCAACCCCACGGCAAAACCCGATCGGAATCCCCCAAAGGGTTATCTCCAGTGGAAGTCCAAACCACACACATCTACTGGCCAGAGATCATAGATATGTCACATAATCAAAGCAATAATGCATGGACATGTCATTTCACACAATGTCAAAGAGCACAAAATCCAACCACGACCTTCCACTAGGTGTGGTGGAACACACAAGGGATAAAACCCAAGTACCAAGAGTTTACCTCAACTCCAAGAGTAATGCTCCTCACGTAAGCTCCAAGCTTAGTCCACTTTTATTGGTTCCGTGATAGGCAACCTATATAAGTCAATACCAAGATCATCAACCAATTGCAAACAAACATTCAAATTCACAATAATTTTAACCAATTATAATCACTTAGGTCCAAAGGCCATCTCACAATTTAATTAACTACCTCAACCACTTGAATCATCAAACTAATTCACCAATCCATCAATTATGCACTAAAGCATCAACCATTGCCTAAACAATATTTTCACATCATTTTTCCCTCCAACCACACTATGGTTCAAATTCCTCAAGGGAGTACCCTACAAGGTTTTCAATCCAATACAACACACACATATCATACAATCCTATTATTAACTCGTACCAATGCTCCACAACTCAATTATTCAATTACAGAACACACCAATTTCATAAAGTATTGAAATCCCATCACAAAATCTCCTAAGTTATCCAACAATTTCACCAATAATATTTATGAGTTTAATCACTCTAACACATCATTCTAAGCCACTTTTATCTAATACACATTTTCAATTTGAGCTCTCTAACTTTATCAATCCATATACACATGCTTTAGGTCACCAATTTCAAATCTACCAAATTAAACACCTACAAGTAGAGCTACTCACCAAGAATCAAGGCCAATAGCTCCTCCACACAATACCCAAGCAATGGTTTGAGTAACAACTCCAAGAACACTTATTTTTCTCCAAATTTTCATGGAAGAAGGTGATGATTTTCTCCCAAAATAATGAGTTTCAAGAGTGGAGAGTGGTATGGTAGGGTTTAGAATGCCATTTACTTGAACTTTGATGTGTAACACTTTGACTTTTGGAGAGGATTTGATGATGTTTTAGTTGGATGGAAATTTCAAAGCAAAATCCCCATCAATGGTGAGCTCCACGGGTTGAAGAGGAAGAGAGGAGAGAGAAGAAATCAGATTTTGGCACTTTTTGGCTTTCCACCCACTTAAGTCACTTAAGTGGGTCCCACATGTCATTTGATTTTCTTAAATCACCCAATTTGACCCACAATTTTATAACCTACGTATTTTTTTTGTTCACGTCATATTTTTATTTCCTAAAAATACTGATCATATTTTCACTCTTATCGGTATAATTATACCGCAGTATTTTACACCGGTAAAGTCATTATTCATCAAATTTTCCGAAACTTGTCTATCCACTCGATTTTTCGTCTTGAATCCATTTTTGGCATTATTTTTACCATTTGAGATCTTCTACTCAATTTTTCTTGCCTAGGGTTACGTGTTTGGTAAATTACCATTTTGCCCTTTTTACGTATTTTGGCCCTAATTTCAGGATTTTCACTAATCCTTCCCCTTTAATCAACATCATCACATATAATCATACATTTAAAAATACGAGGTGTTAAAGCCGGTGCGCAAGGGCACAAACAAGGAGCGGCTCCTGGCAGGCTTTCAGCGACGGGGGTTCATGAATGAATCGAATCAATACCCGAAAGAGAGGGATTCCAGAGACTGTGCTGGTATAGGACAATACAGTTGAGGATAGCTTATAAGAATTAATTGGTACTACCTATACTAACAAGATGCATCTACTTTTCGGTAGCCCATAATGGAAGAACTCCGTAGTTAAGCGTGCTTGACTTGGAGCAATTCTGGAATTGGTGACCTCCTGGAAAAACTTCCCAGGAAGTGTGCGAGTGAGGAAAAAGCGTACCGAAAAGTATCGTGTTAGTATGTGGGGATAATTATTGATTCTTGAAGCGGTCGGGCTTTACAAAGAGAGAAAAAAACTTTAATTTTATATTTATGTACTCCCTGGAGTACATAGTTATAAGGAGGTGGCTGGAGATAAGCTTATTTCACGTGGCTGGAGAAATATTTTTTTTTCCATATATAAATAGGTGTTATTAATCTCATGTTAAAGGAGATAAGTTATTTCATATCATAGAGATAAATCTTTAGCGAGCACATTGTTGCTTATCCCATGTTAAAGGAAATATTTTTACTTATCCCATTGCATATTATTTCTGTACTTACATAAAATTTTTAATATGAATTAGATATATAGACATTATCATCACACCTATTATTATAAGAATTTAAAAAATACAATAAACTTCAAAATGAGAGTACATTCTCAAATAAACAAAGTAGTCATGTTAAATTAATTACCACAATTGATTAATATATGTTTCCCTTTCTTGTTATACTAATAAATATTAATAATTAATAGAAACAATTATTTTATTAGTGTTTTTATCCATACTAAGAAGCTAAAGTTAAAAGATTAAATTTAAAACCTGCTAATAATATATTAATTACAAACCTTCCTCCTTTAAGATGCATCAAGTTCATACCACCTGTGAAGCACGGACACGCAATTTTTTTTACAAAATGTGTGTCAGACACGTGTCGGACATCGACATGCTCCGACACGTTCCGACACGTGGTCAACATTTTGGGACACGTGGTCAACGCTCTGACACGCTTTTTCGACAAGTGGTCAACGCTCTGACATTTTTTTTTTTAGGTCTAAATTTTATTTTATTAACTAAATATGAAAAAATAATTTATAAATCAATTTTTTGTTATGGAATTTGACATGAAAAATTAACAAGGTACAAAAAATTATTTTTGTTTATATTTATGTACAGAAATTTGACATGAAAAATTAACAAGGTACAGAAATTTGAAATTTGATTGCTTATAGGACTTATTATGGGTTGTTGTATATATTAAATATAAATTATTTTATATATATTAAAAATATTATTTAATATCAAAACGTGTCCTAACGTGTTGAAATATGACAATTTTTAGAATTAACGTGTCGGCGTGTCATGTCGTGTCGTATCGTATCGTATCGTGTCTTAGTGTCAGTGCAACATAGCATACCACCATTGATTTCAATGTAACTTTATCCTCTTGCTACCCAACATTTTCAAAAACAAAAAAAAATCTTGTAAGGGAGAAAAATTCTCTTAATAAAGACATTTTAATAATGAAAAGAATTGGTTTGAGACAGCCAGGCACCATGACTCTTTAATTAGAATTTATAACTATTCAAGCTTCTACTTTTTTTTAATATAAATAAAAACTAAACATATAACTTAATATAATTTACTCAAATCCTTCGCAACTCTAATGACTTTGCTTAAGCTTCTACTACTCTTGTGTTTCCCAAACCCATATGTTAATGACAATAGATTTGTGATTATTTCTTGTGACAAGTGGCATGCTATTTGTGGTAGGGTGCATGCTATGATGATATTGCAAGCATTATTGCTTGTAGTGGTCCTCCTCTTGACTTTATGACAATTGGTACGGGTTCATTAAGGCAGACAAATAAAAAATTATTTATTACACACAAATCCTTGCAACTGGTCCCACCCGAGAATTTTGAAATGAATAAAGTCATAAACTAGAAACACAAACAACTGGCAACGGCCATGGCAGGTTTTCTACTTTTCTTCCTCAATTAACAAGGCTAGTGTAAATGCACGTGACTCCTTTTGAAATATAGCTCTTGAAAAAAAAAAAAGGATAATCCTAATTTTTTTTTTTTAAAAAGGAATAAATCCTATTTTTTCTGTATCTACTGTGAAAAAATTCATCGACAATAACTGCAAAAAAAAAAAAAAATCTTTTTTTTTTAATGTTGAAATGGACCCTACATGTTTTGAAAGTAGAATGTAGAATAATAATAACCAGCATTAGATAACCATGAGAAGGTAAAGATGTGTTTTCTTTTGATTATTATTATTCGCATGGTTATATTTATAAATTTTTATAAATTACATATAATAGATAATATTTATTACTTGAGCATGTATTATCCATAGTATATAACGTAATTTATAAACAAAAAAATTTATAAATATAACCTACTCCTATTATTATTATTGAAAAAACATTTCTTCTTTTATTATAGAAAAATTTTCTTTATTGCACATGCTCGTATAAAAATAAATAAATCCTATTATAAATAAAAAAGAAAAGAAATATTAATAAGATTCACATGAATGTGACAGAAAAAAAAATTCTGAAAAAAAAACATAAATATTAAACGCGTTATTTAATGGAATCACTAGAAACATCAACCTTTCTCTTTTACTCTTTTGCTCTTTATCCATTATATAATAATTAATTCGTCACAAGTGATGCAAAAATAACACTGTCATATTCTGTTTTGCTAGCTTTCTTATAATTATTTTTCTTAATAAAATAAAAAAATATTTTAATAAATATTTTGATATGAAGTTATTACATGAATAACTTAAATATTCCATCAGAAAAAAGATGTATGACTGTTGATATTGCTCGGCAGTTTTCAATGGAAAGTTTCGTTAAGGTTAACACTAACGGATCTTCTCGTGGCAATTCAAGACAAGCTTCTTGTGGTGGGGTGGTAAAGGATGCTCAAGGGAACTGAATTACTGGTTTTGCTTACAGGTTGGGTGTTTATAGTTCTTTCAAGGCTGAACTCTTAGATATCTTTCGCGGACTGGAATTGGCTTGAAATTCTAAGCTTAGGAAGGTGATTTTGGAAAGTGACTATTCTAGTGTGGTCATTGTGCTCACCTCTTTAGGTGCAGTAGTTTGTGAGCATCATTTGATTGTTCGTATACGAGCTTTGATGCAGATAGATTGGATTGTCAAATTTCATCACACTTTTAGAAAAGGGAACATCTGTGCCGATTAGAATGGCGAATTTCATCTTGGATAACAATGAGAATTTAGATTATTTCGTTAGCGGAGAGCCTCCTCCTGGAATTCAACCATTGTTCCTGGCTAACCTTACTGCTATGGGCAGACCTCATACACTAGTTGTTCAATAGTTGTTTTTTGATTTTTTTTTTTCCTTTGGTGGGCTTAGGCCCTCTGTTTTACAAAAAAAAAAAAAAAAAATTAAATATTCCATCCAATATATTAAGTTATAATCTTGTGTTATAAAATCACATAAGTTACATTATATATATTTGGGTAAACTTCAAAAATCATCATTTTTTTCATAATCATTTACTCCTCCCAAAATTTTGAATCATTTATCCCCTGACTTAAAGTTTTTTTTATCATTTATCCCCCTAAGTGAAGGGGGTAAGTGATAAAGAAACTTTAAGTCAAAAGGGTAAATGATAAAAAAAAAATCTAAATAACAGTGTAAATGATTCAAACATTTTGTGAGGGGGATAAGTGATAATTAAAAAAAATCGTAGGGTTTTTTTTAAGTTTTCCCTATATATTTTATTAATTTAAAATAGAGTAAATACCATTTTTAGTCCCTAACAAAAAACACGGTCCCCACTTTAGTCCCTTACAAAAATAAATTAGTCAGTTAGTCCCTAACAAATTCAAAGTGGACTCATTTAGCTGAAATCGTGGTCTCTCACAAATTCAAAAAAGACCCATATTAGTCCCTCAGAAGAACTAAAATATTAGTACCTTGAATTTGTTAGGGACTAACTAACTAATTTATTTTTGTAAGGGACTAAAGTGGAGACCGTGTTTTTTGTTAGGGATCAAAAAGGGTCTTTACTGTTTAAAATATTTAATCAAATATCTCTTTACTAAGTAATTAATTTAGGGAGTGTTACAGAAATCACCTTTAACGAAGAAAACTCATTATTTCTTAAAATTTATAGGATTGTTATGCTATGTAGCACCGATACTGACATGGGACACGAGACACGATACGACACGACACTCCGACACGTTAATTCTAAAAAAATGTTAGATTTCGACACGTTAAGACACATTTTGATATTAAATATTTTTTAATTTATGTAATGTATATTATATTTAATACTCAATAATTTAACAAAAAAATAAAGTTAAACTTATAATGCCTATCAATTTTGCAAAGAAACATAAGATATCCCAAATATTTATATTAAACTCAATAAAATGGTAATCGTAATCCAACGAATCTAATAATTGAAACTAAAAATGCAACGCAACGCAATCTTTGAACCTTTTTTGAGTCTCTACAACACGTGTTGAAGTGTCGGAAAGTGTCGGGGAGTATCGAAGTGTCGGGACACGTTATGATTTTTGAAGTGTCGGTGCTTCGTAGTTGTCATGTGAAGCCACAACACACGCATTATAACATTACCAATCAAGTAATTTGTTAGGCGAACAAGTATACCATAACTACATAACAAGCTAGGCCAAACTAAAAATTAGCGGACTCTCAGGAAAAAAAGAGAAGAAAAAATATAGTGATTTATGCAAAAATTATCATTATTTATTTCGTAATAAACATTTTCATCAGAGATGTTATTTTGATAATATGTTAATATTATATAGAACTTAATTTTTCTGTCTTAGCATGTATGTTTTAAAAATTTATTGTCTAGTCTTTTATTCCTAATTATATTTTTAAGATGTTCCAATCGATTCCTCGTTTTGGACTAATTCGATTCAGGACGAGTCTCAAGATTAAGATTTTAAATCTCTCCAAAATGATCGAACATATACTCACCCCTCATCTACCCAATTTCCTAGCGCCAACTAAATACCATCATTTGATTTTTTTTTCCCCTAGTTATTGAATCGGATTTTTTTTCCCCTAGTTATTGAATCGGATTGCTATATACATTATAATATATTGATATCATATCTGAATATATTTCTCCTCCAACTTTCTCTGTTTAATAAGCAAGAAACATTGAGCGCCTAGTCAAATATGGCAACTCAAATTCAGAGTACAGACAATAATTGATCCCATCACCTTATTGCAATTATCTGCCAAAAAAAAACAAATCAAAAACTTTGGTAAAGGAGCACCCACTTTATTAAATTGAATAAGGGATTAATATTTTTTTTTATAAAAGATACAATTGTCTCTTATATATAATATATGTGGAGTCTATATTTTTTTTTTCTTCTCTTCACATAATCTCAAATGGGTCTTAAATATTTTTATATAAAAAAAATAAAATTATCTGATAAAATATGAGAAATACTAATGGATTAGTTTTTGATGTAGTGAATGTAGATAAGTTATCTACATTAAACACAAAATGATGTCATTTTGTGACAGAAATTAAGATATTTTTGTAATTATAATTTATTCAAGATTATAATAATTTTTCTCATTATAATTTTTTAATTTTTTAAACAAAATAACATATTAAGAATGAATATAAATAACTTATCTAAATTTACTATAGAAATTAATTTCAATAAATAATTAGGTGTGACTCGTAATCTTTATCATGTATAATTTTCCACAGTACCTTCCTAGTTTTTTCTCTCCTATATCTCAACCGCACCTACCCCCAGCACCTTAATAGTTTTTTCTCTCTCTCTCTCTGCAAAAGCACTCTCTATCTCTTTATAGATCTCTCTCTCTCTCTCTCTCTCTCTCCAAAAGCACTCTCTCTATCTCTTTATCTCTCTCTCTCTCTCTGCAAAAGCACACTCAAAAGTCCAAAAACCATATTTGCAAAACCAAAAATGGGAAACGGCTTGAATGACCAACCACGCCCCAAAACCAAAAAACCAAATGAAAAAGAGAAGAATGCTTGTGTAGCCAGAAACCACAAATCACCCATCGAAACCAAAAAACCAAAAGAAAAAGAGAAGAATGCTTGTGTACCCAGAATCGAAACCAAAAAACCAAAAGAAAAAGAGAGGAATGCTTGTGTAGCCAGAAACGGTGGTGCCACTACTTCAAAAACAACGGTGACGACGATAAAAATAATGGAGGTGACGAAGATAAAAACAATGGAGGTGACGACTAAAAAAACAATGGAGGTGAAGAAGACAAAAACAACGGAGGTGACCAAAAAGTTCAAAGGATAGCACACTGCAACGTGACCCAAGCTGATCAGCTATTAGCCCAAAATGTTTTCTGATTATTATGGTTAAGCCAAAGATTAGGAATTTCAATAATTGTCCTTATTTCCCTGTTATGATTATTATGTTTTCCATGGTTATTTTGTAGGGGAACGTGTTTCTCGTATGTTTCGTGAGATAATCTGTATCTTGCAACATAATAAACATATTTTCCTATTTTGTAATTTACGTTTGCCCAATAAAACCGTATTCTCCGTTATCTATTAACAGGTAGGGGTTTGATTTGAAATTAGATGTATTTAGGACTTGTCCCAAAGTTAATAAGGTTATATTTGCGCATAAAAATGTTGATCTACTTCATTTTTGAGTTATATTTTAAGTTATTATATCCTTGTTCAATGTTCCTTGTTTTATTTGTGTATGTGTGAATTAGTATGCACATGTATATATATGTGTATGCATTAGTAGTCACAAAACATAACCATGAAGAGGAGCCTTTCGTATATGAACATAAAGGCCACTTATGGTTTAATTATAGGGACTAAGTAGGTTAAGAAAAAAGATATATTTTACAGGCTTCTTATTTTATTTCATTAATTTGTCATTTATCTCATTTTGTATACAAGTGTTTAATTTAGTCTTTAATTTAATATGTGAGGGATTAAATGCAAGTGAAATAGTGTTGTAAATTATTATTTTTTCAGTTAGAAAGCTTGCCTAATATATAATCTCCTTGTTCAAGTGCATTATATAAATATCAACCGGCAAGCTTACACAAACTGAATGGAAATTACACTAGAATCACTAAAGTAAAAAAGAAAAAAATAATAATAGCACCCAGAATTGGTTACAGATAGGAGTGGGCCGAGTGGCTGAATATTCGGCAAGCATTAAAAAGGATCCAACATCAACCCCTTCAACGAATTATTCAAATCAATCTCCATATATATATATATATATATATATATATATATATATATATATATATATAGGAGCAGGATATTCTTACACTTAATATCTTACACTCAATCTTGATCATTGATCCACTTGTATCCAATGACTCACATTACTAAAAAATTGGAGCCCTTAGATATAAGTGGGATCGACGGACAATATTGAGAGTGTAAGTTACACTGGTGTAAAATGATCCTGACCCATATATATATATATATATATATATATATATATATATATATATATAAAAAAAATGAAAAAGGGATAGCTGTAGACAACCTTATCTAAAGTGGTTGTAGAAATACTTTTTTCACACACACACATATATATATATATATATATATATATATATGCCTATTGTTGAATAAGATATTATGCCTACTTTTTTTTTCATGTCTACTTTATCTATTCTTCTTAAATACTATCTGATCATAATCTTAATTAACTTACATCTATTTTCTTTTCTCTTGAGATTATGACCTAATAGTATTGAAAAAAAAATAGGTAAAGTAACCCTAATTCTACGGGAAGCTAATAAAAAATGGGCTTAGACCTACTCTTCGAATCAACGTGGGCCATAAATACGACTAAAACTATAAAAATTGGATGAAGAGAATATTATAAAATTAGTTATGGCCATTTAAGACTTTAAGGCTTAAAAATAGGCTTTAAATCATTGGACAAGTTAGCAAACGCGGGTTATTCTTTCTCATACTGGGATCTGCATATTTTTAACGAGGTTCCCCAAGATTGCAAAATTCTGTTAGGAAGATGATAAACCTTTGGTTTATCATGTTTTTAGGCTAAATTATATGAGAAATATATAGGAGATTGCATGGAATTCCAGATTTTACAGCATATAAACCGTAAGTTAGGAAATTGAGCTAACATTTTGATTTTCTTTGCATTTTGAAGGTAAAACCACACCTATGGGTGCTAAGAAGTGATGAAGAAATCATGACGAAGAATTGCAGCTCAATATGTACCAAAAGAAGCCAAAATAGCACGCTCAAGTGCACAGAATGGACGCTCGAGCGCGTCCAGACAGGAAAATCAACTAAATTGAGCAATCTTGGGCGCTCAAGCGCCCAACAACACGCTTAAGCGCCCAAGACTACAAGAATTCACCATCGAGGAGCACGCTCGAGCGCCCAGTTGGCCGTTCGAGGGCGTGTGGGCAGACAAATTCAAGAATTCTATGCATAGGAGCGCGCTCAAGCGCCCTGTAGCGCGCTTGAGCGCCTAACACGAGCCCAATCAGCCCAATCTACAGTATCTTGAATAAAAAATGAAACAAATCAAGATTTGATTTAAAAGTTGATCAAGATTCATAGAAAGATTGGACGGAGAATTAAAAGATACAGTTTCAATGGTTATAAATAGGGAGTTGAGGGCCAAGAAAACCACCAATTCACCAATCCAGAGAACTACACAGAGACCTGAAGGAGGAATCCGGTTGCGGAACGTGGGAACACTGAGGAACCAAGTCAACATCACATCAATGGAGGCTTGGGGTTCTCTTTTCTTTATTATTGCTTTTGAATTCAGTATGCTAGGCTAGATATTTATGTAGTTAGGGTAGATGGAACCCAATTGAATCATATTTTTTAAATTAAATTGTCTCCGAATTCTTTTCTTTTTATAATTGAATAAATTTATCTGTCTTTAATGCTTTCTATGAGTTTGCTCCTTATATATTGATTTAGGGGAATTGTATGACAATAGGGATGTTGATGCATGAACCCTGATTTGATAAATTTATCACAATCCTTGTGATCTAGGGATAGACATACGGCAATTGTGCAATCTTTAAATTCTTGATCTTAATGCATGTTTTCTTGGGAAATAATCAGGGAACTAGAGTTCTTTCAAGATCACATAGATTTAGGGTAACAAGTAATTGAGCCCTGATTAACTTAGAAAGAATTGATTGGCATTATATTAAGAGAAGATTCTTGACAGTTTAATTCATAGCATATAAAAGAGATTGAGGGAAGTCGAAACCTTAACTAGCCTTGTTTTTAATCTTTAAATCAATCATCTTTCCAATTTCTTTTTAATTCTGAATTTTAATTTGCATGTTATTAATTGTTTTCTTTTTAATTTCAATTTTCTTCATCTAAATATTGATTGTCCAACTAAACCGCGATTAGCGAACTAGTGTTTGAAACCCAATCCTCGTGGGAACGATCTCGTACTCCGGTACACTTTTATTACTTAACGACCGGTGCACTTGCCGAGTCGCAACAAGTTTTTGGCGCCGTTGCCGGGGATTGGATCCTTCAACATTAGAAGTAACTAAAAATTGTTTAGATTGGACGTTTTAATATTTTCGCAATTAAATTCTGCATTAATTTTTCTGCATACTTCTTCTGTTTTTATTTTCTGTTTTCTGCACATCTTTTAAATCTTGGTTTATGCGAGGTACGGTTAACCCACGAATCTTGCAGTTTGATCCTGAGATAGAAAAGGCAGAAAGAAAACTCAAAAAAAGTGCCAAATAAAGAAAAGCAAAAGAAGAAAAAGAAGCCTCAAGTTCAACGGAACCAAAGGAAGAAACAATGGATGACAACAACGCGATTCAGAATCATCCAAGGACGTTGGGAGATTACATGACTTCAGCCCGAGTTCCGCAGACGTCAAGCATCGTTAGACTAACCGTAGATGCTAACAACTTCGAGCTCAAGCCAGCGCTGCTACAATTAATTCAAAAAGAGCAGTTTTCTGGAGGAAGAAAAGAAGACCCCTAAAGTCATCTTGATGATTTCCTACTTTACTATGATACATTAAAGATGAATGGAGTCTCTCGTGATGCCATCTTGCTCAAACTTTTTCCTTGTTCGCTTAAAGATGACATAAGAGCTTGGCTGCAGTCACTACCTGAAGGAAGCATCACCAGTTGGGATGACCTGGCAAGGAAGTTCTTGGCCAGATTTTTCTCAGCTTCAAAGATGTCAAGGCTCAAAACAGAGATCACAACTTTTGAACAAAAAGAAAGTGAATCCTTGTACGAGGCATGAGACAAATTTAAAGGACTACTCTGAAAGTGTCCCCAACATGGCATTGAAGCCTGGGAGAAAGGAAGAATCTTCTTCCAAGGAATGACGCTGAGCACAAGAACATTAGTGAATGCTGTAGCAGGGGGATCATTGAAAACAAAAACTCCAGAGGAAGCGTTAGAATTGGTGGAATCCTTAGCTTCTCAAGAGTTTGATAATGCCTCAATCTCACGCAGGAGAGCAGGAATCATAAAGCTGGACAACTATGATGCAATATTGGCTCAGAATGAACAAATACTGCAAATGAATAAGAAACAACAAGCACAATTAGATGCTCTTACAAAGAAATTTTCTAATTCTCAAGTTTCTTCTGTTAGTAATTATCAAATTACTTGTGGTATTTGTGCAGGTACTCATGCAACTGATGATTGCGATTATATGAGGACACCTGAAAAGGAAGAAGTCAATGGAATCTGGTACGATCAAAAGAACCAGAATAATTCGGGGAGGAACCAATATGGAAACAACTATAATCAAGGGTGAAAAAAATCAAAATCAACACCCAGGATTGAGTTACAAATCAAATCATTACCTGAATCCTCCTTTACCAATGCAACAACAGCCCCCACCACAAGATAACACTTCAGAGTGGGAGAAAGCTTTTGTACAGTTGTCCGAAACCACCTCGAACTATATTCAGAATGCAAATTCCTTTAGAGATGAAACAAGAGCTTCTCTCCGGAACCAGGAAACTCAAGTTGGCCAGCTGTCAAGACAGTTCGCTGGAAGAAATCAGGGCACCTTTTCGAGTAACACAGACACTAATAAAAATGCACAATGTAAGTCCTTTGTTACCAGAAGTGGGATTGTGATCCAACCTATGGAAAAGCCTCCAATGGAGAAGAAGAAAACAGTTGAACCTGCAGCTGTAGAGGAGAAAGAGGAAGATGCGGGAGAAGCCGAAAAGAGCAGTCCAGAAAAGAAGCTGTTCAAATGGGAGAAAAAGAAAGCTCTGGACAGGCAACCAAAACCAGCAGATCCATCTCCATATGCACGAGTTCCATACCCTCAGCGACTGAAACAAGAGGTCTAGAAACAACAATACACTAAATTTATGGATATCTTCAAGAAGTTACAAGTGAACATTCCTTTCGCAGAAGCCCTGGAAAGCATTTCGAACTATGCAAAATTCATGAAAAATCTTCTGTCAAAGAAGCACAAGTTGAAGGAGTGCGAAACAGTGGCCTTAACTGAGGAATGTAGTGCGATCATCCAGAAGAAACTCCCTCCCAAGCTAAAAGATCCCGAAAGCTTCAGTATTCCTATAGCTATAGGAAATATTGAAGTAGGAAAGGCATTATGTGATCTGGGAGCAAGTATAAATCTCATGTCGTTTTCCATGTGCAAAACTCTTAGAATCAGAGAGCTAAAACTAACTACAGTTTCTCTCTAGTTAGCTGACAGATCGATCAGACGACCAGATGGGGTAATTAAGGATGTTTTAGTAAAGATTGACAAATTTATTTTTCCTGCAGATTTCGTAATCCTGAATATGAAAGAAGATGCAGAGATTCCTCTACTACTTGGAAGGCCCTTCCTAGCTACTGCAAGAGCAATAATCAATGTGGAGCAAGGGAAACTGATGCTGAGGATGAATGAAGAGACAATCACCATTGATGTTTTCGAGTCAATGAAGCATCCGTCTGATGGAGGAGACTGTTTCATGGTTGACATAATTCAAAAAGCAGTTGATGACACGATGAAAGAGGAGAGTTTCCCGCTTGAGTTAGAGCAAATCAACGAAGAAACTGAACTTGTTGATAAAGAAAAAGAACCAGTGGTGGAAGAGCTCGAGAAAAAGAAAGATGACATCCCTCTTGGAGCACCAAAGGTGGAGCTAAAGAAGTTACCTTCAAATCTGAAATATGCTTTCCTTGGTGACAAAAACACTTATCCAGTCATCATCAATGTTGAGTTAGCAACCATAGAAGAAGAAAAGCTTCTCAAGGTGTTGAAGAAACACAAAGCTTCCATAGGATGGTCTTTCCCGATTTAAAAGGTATAAATCCTTCCTTTTGTACTCATAAAATTCTAATGGAAGATAATGTTAAACCTGTTAGGCAGTCACAAAGAAGACTCAATCCAACCATGAAAGAGGTTGTGAGGAAAGAGGTAGTTAAACTGTTAGATGCAGGAATGATCTATCCTATATCTGATAGTGCGTGGGTAAGTCCAGCACAAACGGTACCCAAGAAAGGTGGAGTCATTGTGGTAAGAAACGAGAACAATGAGCTGATTCCAACAAGGACAGTCACCGGGTGGAAGATGTGTGTTGACTATAGAATACTTAATGCAGCCACTCGGAAGGATCACTTTCCTATTCCTTTCTTGGACCAGATGTTAGAGAGACTAGCTGGCCATGCATACTACTACTTCCTGGATGGGTACTCGGGCTACAATCAAATAGCAGTAGCTCCAGAAGATCAAGAGAAGACAACATTCACATGCCCTTACGGAGTCTTCGCTTACCGGAAGATGCCCTTCGGTCTATGCAACGCTCTGGCAACTTTTCAAAGGTGCATGCTTTATATTTTTCTGATATGATTGAAAAATCTATTGAGATCTTCATGGATGACTTTTCTGTTTTTGGGCCCTCTTTTGACACTTGTTTAGAAAACTTGTCTTGTGTTTTACAAAGATGTCAAGAGAGTAACCTTGTGTTGAATTAGGAAAAATGTCACTTCATGGTAAAAGATGCCATAGTTTTAGGACATAAAGTGTCCAAAGATGGTATAGAAGTTGATAGAGCTAAAATATCTGTTATTGAGAAACTTCCCTCTCCCTCTAATGTTAAAGGTATTCGAAGTTTTATCGGTCATGCAGGTTTTTACAGGCGCTTTATCAAGGACTTTTCCAAGATAGCAAAACCACTATGCAAGTTGTTGGTCAAAGATGAGGAATTCAACTTCACGGAAGAATGTTTGATTGCATTTAATATTTTGAAAGATAAATTGACCACTGCACCTGATTTTTCCTTACCTTTTGAATTAATGTGTGATGCTAGTGATTATGCCATAGGAGCTGTCTTAGGACAAAGAAAAGATAAACTTTTGCATGTTATTTACTATGCTAGTAAAATTCTTAATGATGCACAGTTAAATTATGCTACCACTGAAAAACAATTACTAGCAGTAGTCTATGCATTTGATAAATTTAGACCATACTTGCTCGGGTCTAAAGTAATTGTTTACACTGATCATGCTGCTTTAAAGTATTTGTTGAATAAGCAGGATGCAAAGCCACAACTGTTTAGATGGATGCTGCTCCTTCAAGAGTTTGAAGTTGAGATCTGAGACAAGAAAGGCGTGGAAAACCTAGTAGCTGATCACCTCTCCAGGATCCAAGAAAAGATCTTCAAGATGGACTGAAATTGAAGATCAAAGAAGAATTCCCTGATGAGCAAATATTGGCTATCAATGTCATCTCGGATCTGCAACTTGAGGAAGTAAAGAACACTAGTACACCTCCATGGTTCGTGGATTTCACAAATTTTAAAGCAGCAGAGGAAATTCCAGTGGACTTCACATGGCAACAAAAGGAAGAAGTTTCTGCATGATGTCAATAAATACCTATGGGATGAGCCCTTCCTTTTCTACAGATGTGCTAATAGAGTAATAAGGCGGTGCATTTCAGAAGAAGAGATGAAAGATATCTTGTGGCACTGCCATGGTTCAAGCTACGGTGGACATTTTGCCGGAGAAAGAACGACCACAAATGTTTTGATTAGTGGCTTATATTGGCCAATACTCTACAAGGATGCAAGGAAGTTTGTGGAAGCATGCGATAGATGGCAGAAAATGGGGAATATCTCCAAAAGACATGAAATGCCCCTCAACAACATATTGGAGGTTGAGATCTTTGATGTGTGAGGAATAGAATTCATGGGACCTTTTCCCCCTTCCTATGGCAACAAATACATCCTTGTTGCGGTGGATTATGTATCTAAGTGGGTAGAGGTTGTTGCTCTCCCTACGAATGATTCTCGAGTGGTCATTGTCTTCTTCAAAAGAAATATCTTTGTCAGGTATGGGGTACCGCGAGCAATCATCAGTGACGGAGGGACTCACTTTGACAACAGACAAGTGGAGTACGTGCTGGCCAAGTGTGGAGTCAAACACAAAATTACCACACCGTACCATCCGCAAACAAGTGGTCAAGTTGAAATATCCAACCGAGAGCTGAAGCGTATACTGGAAAAGACGGTTGGAAGTTCGCGAAAAGACTGGTCCAAGAAGCTTGATGATGCACTGTGGGCATACCAGACTGCATTCAAAACTCCAATTGATATGTCCCCTTTCCAATTACTGTTTGGGAAGTCCTGTCACTTACCGATGGAGCTAGAGTATAAAGCTTTATGGGCAATCAAGTACCTCAATTTTGACTCCAAGAATGCAGCTGAAAAGAGGCTTCTTCAATTGGATGAGCTGGATGAGTTCAGACTATCTGCATATGAGAGTGCGAGTCTTTGCAAAGAGAAGACGAAGAAGTGGCACGACAAGAAGATCCTACCTCGAGATTTCAAGGTGGGACGACAAGTATTACTCTTCAACTCTCGCCTTCGTCTCTTCCATGGGAAATTAAAGTTCAGATGGTCAGGACCATTCTTCGTAAAGGATATGAAGTCATATGGAGAAGTGGAGATCAGTCTGCTGGATTCTGACAGGAGCTTCACAGTCAATGGCCAGAATCTGAAATTATAGATGGGAGGAGAAATCGATAGGGGAACAGTCACGGTTGCCCTGGTATAGGTAAGGTAAATCAGGTACGGCAGGCTCGTGACGCTAAACGAGCGCTACTGAGGAGGCAGCCTTAGAATTTATTAATTTCCACATTCTTTAGTTAAATTAAATAAGAAAATACAAAAAAATTAGATAATTTGGTTAAGGTGACAATAGCTCGTGAGAGTGGAATAAGGGAATCATAAGTGAGGAGAAAAAAGACAAGTTATGAGTGGCTCGTGGGCGCTCAAACGCGCTACTGAGCGCTTGAGCGCCCAAACACAAAAGGAATTGGGGATCGAGGGGAGCGCTCGAGCGCCCAAATGGCCGCTCCAGCGTGTACCAACAGGGAGAATTAGAAAAAATTTACACTTAGCGCGCTCGAGCGCCCAAATGGCCGCTCCAGCGCGCACAATTGCATTCACAGATTGAACTGCACGGCCACACGCTCTCGAGCGTTCTAGTGAGCGCTCAGGCGCGCTAGAAGAGGGAAAAGTGCAATTCGAAAAGCACGCTCGAGCGTCCCAATGGTCGCCCGAGCGCGCTTCAGCGGTCCACAATTTTTCCTGAAAATTTCTTTTAAATATCCCCATCCCATCCTTCATTTCTTCTCATCTCTTATCTTTCCTTCACTGCACACACTAATCCCCGTCTCCCTCTTAAGTGGAACTTCCTTTTATCTCATTGTCAAGAAATCAAGGTATGAATCTCTCCCTTTTATAAGTTAACAAATGATCAAATTGAAATTGTTCTTCCCTTTTTATGCGATGCAATCTGAAAATTAGGGTTCTAAAAGGGGTTACTTTATATCTAATAGGGTTTAATCAAAATATCTAATCAGGGATAGTGGGCACATTATACCTCTTGAAATTGCTTGCTGAATTCATATCATGATTGTTCCGGTAGATATAAATGGATTGTAGGCATTGAAGAGTGTAGGAATAGTTCAAATAAAATGCCCATGAATTGTTTGATAAAATGTGTCAATGAGATGCTCATCAACCGAATCATAAGTTAGCACAACCAGATGCTTCACCAAGTTGCATACATGGTTAAACAATTCATGCATACAGAGTTCCAACTCATAATGGCTATTTCAATTGCTACATCATTGGTATGAATACAAATGCTTATTATGAAAAATTAATGCTTTTACAGAATTGTTCCCATACATACATATGCTCACTTGAATACAAAAGCTAAATTCTAATAGTACATGGAAACTATTGGAGAAAATGAAATAATTGGATTGTGTGTACGGGTATTGTAAAAGTAAAGAAATTCTGGAATGTTGATGGTATGTTGAAGTCATCACATAGAAAAATACTCATCATATATGTATGGTAATAGACCATTGATAGTAAGTAAGATGCAATTTAGGGAATTTATAACAAGAATGAGTTTTAAAGTGGTATTCTTTCTGAAATTGCAGGATGTATGGAAGAAACAAAAATACAGGAAACAAAAGGCAAAGAGGCACAAAGCAACCGAGTGCCGGTTCTAGTTCTCAACCACCTGCAAATATGGTGGTGCCAAGATTCAAGTCCCCAGCTCATAAGGAGAAGTACCAAACACAGATCCTAGGCAAGGCAATCTGCAAGGAGAGGGTTTTACACCTCACTATGGGACAACACCCTGATTTTTTAAACAACATCACAATAAGGGGATGGAGGAACTTATGCACCTTGCCAGTGGAGACAAGGGAAGATATTTGTAGGGAATTCTTTGCCAATGCTTATACATAGGATCAAGAGGGGGTAAAGAAGCAATATGTTAGCTTCGTGAGGGGGAAAGAGATCAAATATGACTCCCTCTCCATTCAAAATTTGCTGAAGACAACCCATTGTGACAAGACATCTGTCACCACTTGCACGTACTACAACAAATGCACTTCCCTTGAGTATGAGGAAGATGAAATGGAGGCAGCTAGACCTATCCTGGAGTGCATCACAAACCTAGGAGAGAAGTGGGATAAAACAAAGGATGGGCGTCCTAAGAGAGTGTGGCTGAAGAACTTGAACAATCCAGCCAAGGTATGGTACCATTTTGTGGTGAGCAACATCATGCCCTCTGCTAACCACATTGAGGTGGTAGTAAAGAGGGCAGTATTGATTTGGGCTATTATGCAGGAGATGCCCATTGACCTACCCAGAATCCTATCAGAGAGCCTTTATGACATGGCCCACAGCAACAGCAAGAAGGCATCCATTGGCCATAGCTCTCTGATACAATATATGTGTCAGGCAGCAGGGGTAAAGATTCCCACTACAGGTAGAAGGTAAATTACTTTGCTGCCAACTATTAACGCCAAGTGAATTTCTGATAAGCTAAGGCAACCGGTAGAAGAGGATGGATCCGTGGCAGAGGCAGCCCAGGCAAGACGGCGGAGGAGAGTTAGACCTACACCAGCCAGGCAGACGAGACTTCTGTACTAGCTGCTGGAGGATCAGTAGAGAGTCGACTGACTGCTCTAAAGACTCAGGTGGGATTAATCCGGCGCAGGAACCGGTACATGCAGAGGAGACAACTTGATTATTAGGCATATATGAGCTCACATATGGCGTACCTTTACATCAACCGGCCTGATGGACCATCAGCCTTCCAGCCCGAGCCTTACGATGGATCTGAGGAGGAGGAAGCCTATGATGCTGCACTACGAGGGACCAGTACATTTCCGGCTACTGAGGGCTAGGATGATGATCAGGAGGATGGCGAGGATACTGTCATGACACCCGCCATAGTGCAAGATGCGAAGGATGGGGAGCAGGATGACTGATCACCTTAGCCATTTTTATGTTTTATTTCAGTTTTATTTTGTTGAGATTATTATTGTTTTTTTATGGTATGAGATAATCCTTTGTTGCAGTATGATATTTCAGCATTGATGAAAGATAGTTTTTCGATTGAGGCTGTCTCAAGAGGAATCAACTATATCTAAACTCTCAACGCGATTTTTTTAGATTTAAATTAGTTGCTGAAAACAGCAACATTTAAATCTGGAAATGGGAAACACGTAGTTCATCAGCTGGTATTGCTAATTGAACCGAAAAAATTTCATGAGTATACACAGAACATCCGGCTAGTACAGGAAACTATCTCAACCTTTTTCTTTTTCTTTAGATGCAATTTGAATTTAATTTTTTTTTAGAATTTTAATTAATAAAAATCCCAAGCCACTGTTTTGTGAAAATTTTGAAACTTATACTCAGTGTTTGTAAATGGAAAAATGGCGAGAATTTTTAATCAGTAATTGATTCAGAGCATGATGATGCACCTTCTTAATTTTTCATAATGAGCATCAATGTAATGATTTTCATGATTCATTAAATATTCTCTTCAGTGATGAAATTTTTAAGATAAAGAATAGGGGAATTGCTGTGCATTCATAGCCGTGAGGTTTTGAGCCTATACAGAAATTTTTTATTGAGTGTGCATCCCACTGTATGAAAGACTCTAGAACTTGCTTTATTTCTTGCTTAAAGTGATATGTGATATATTCTATGGATATGATTGATGCATGTTCTTTCTTTAAACTAGATGGCCAAATAGCCAACCATTGTTGACATTCCTTAGTTAAACCATTTTGAGCATAGGCTTGTTTATTCTTTGAAAACCTATAAAGATGAATAAGCCACTTCCCATATCAATCCTCGCCTTATTTAAAATTAGCTTTCAGATTTGAATTGAGGAACAAATGTTAATTGTTGATTACATAAATTGTGATGTATGAGAGAACAAGGGAAGAAAGGCAAAAGCCAAGGAAGTAAGGTTGGTTAGAATGAAAAAGAAACAAAGAAAAGGAAAATCACTCAGAAAAAGGAAAAAGAAAAGAAGTGAAAGAAAGAAGAAAACTTGTTCTGAGAAGAGAGAACGACAAACAAGAGAAAAGTTCAAAAGAAAAAGAAGAAGAAGAATGGATCAAAAAGAAGAAAGAAAGTGTTTAAAAATTGTAAACAATTACATTTATTCCTCTTTGAATCTGGATTTTAATCTTGGAGCCCATTCTCTAAATTTTCCCCCCTTCAACCAGGCCAAAGTTACAACCTGAGTAAAGACCTCTTGATCTGTTGGATATTTCACCATAACTGTGAAAGAAACTGACCTTGAAGGTCGAGGCATGTGAGAGGGAAAAACAAAATTTTTCGAGCGGAATAACACATACCATATCAAGAAACATGCTTTAGGGCATGGATGTTACCTTGTTTGCTTTCCAAAACTGGAGGATGATCAAGATGAGGCTTGAAGATGCAAGCCCTCTAATGTTGATCCACACCACCCTTTGTCAAGACGGAAGAACTCTTCTTCAAGGCCACCAACGAAAACACCAATGGAGGCAAGCTATGCGCCCAATGTGTGAAGGAGGAGGCTAGGTCAAGGTGTTTAGAAGAGTGAATATTCAGCAAGAATAGACACAAAAGTGGCGCATGGTTTTCTTTGAAAAAGGCTAGGTTATTTCGAAACTCTCTTAAGAAAAACCTCACAAAAGGAACCCACAAGGAGATGAGAGAATGAGTTAATTAAAATCTAATTTTCTTCACTCAAATAAGGCCCTATATATAGTGCACACTAGGGGGATGAGTGAAGTTGTTGCAAAATTCAAATCTTGTCAACAACCTCCTCTCAGATCCTCATGATATCAAGTGAATATCTCAACAAGAATCTGACTCAACAACCATCATATGGCCAGCCATATGGTGCGCCCCACTTGGCCTCATAACAGTCCAGATACATTGAACAGTTGCATTCAAACTTGAACCAACTGTCTCACTTATTCTCTCAACAAACCAAATCTGACTGGAGCTCATTTGGTTGATCATATGACCATCATCAGATACCTAAATCAGCACCCCATATCCTCACTAGAAGATTCTCAAAGATCTCCTTTTGATATTTGGGATTTGTTCCAACAAGATCTTATCTTATCCTTTTGTTATGAAACAACTTTTCATAGCCAATTCAAATTCGAATTCAAACATTTGAATTCAAATGTTCAAATACTTAAATTTTAAATTCAAATTCCAAATTCAAATTCAAATTTCAAATTCAAAATTCAAATTCAAAATTCAAAATTTCAAATTTCAAATTTCAAATTTCAAATTTCAAATTTCAAATTCAAAATTCAAAATCGGAATTTCAAAATTCAAATTCAAGATTCAAATTTCAAATTTCAAATTTCAAATTTCAAATTCAAAATTCAAAATTTAAACATTTGATAATTAATTTAACTAATTAAAATAATTAGTAATGTCTTGGACCATCCAAGCCCATTAACTAACCATGCGCCCTTTTTTCCTTTTGGTGGGCTTCCAAACTTCTTCTTGGGCTAACAACCATTATTAGGCCCAATACCTTTAATGCTATATTGTCATGACAATAAGGTGTTAGTGTGTGACCCATTAGGCCCAACATAGCCACTGACATAAATGGGCTTGGGCCCAATAAGCCCACAACTCATCTAATGACAACACAGAGCACTAGCAATGCTTTGTTGCCCCAGAGCTAGTTAGGTTAATGACATAATCATCCTATTACACATATTTGGTTGCCGTATGTATTTCCTTTCATCTCGGTTACCTTCCCATAAAACCTAGGGTAAGGAAACGTATCAACCCTTGCGGTTTAGGGTAAGCTTTATTCGGAATAGGGAATCTTCAATTTACTGACTCTAAAGGCAGATCATCTCATGATCTCTTTTACTATGCATAGATTCTCGAGTCCCTGTAAATGTCATCCTGATTTCTCCGGTTTACAGATAACCTAATCTCTCACAGAGATCTGACGAATTCCTTCAGCTTATCACCCTAGCCCTGTGCTCTTTCAGGACAAGCCCAACAGTATACCTATGAGTCTCCATGTTTCAGGCAGACGAGGTATACAGTCAAAGCATGCCTTCTAGAACACAGTCTAGGTAATAACTTCTGGTCTAAGGAAAGACATACCCAAATATAAAGAGACTACTCTAATGATACTCTCTGTGAGATTTTCTCATAGAGTCTCTTTTGTGGGTCTGTTCAGTGCGAGCTATACCGTTATAGATCCACCCACAACTTTAGCTAAGACATCTCCATATCTGTAGCTCATGAGGTCTTTACCTTGCATCCAAATACAAGTGGATAAGTCGTGCTGGTCTTACCCGAGATCACTGATCCCCATTCTCAGTGTCTCTAGACTAGGAACATAAAATTAGGAATAAACATCCAATATCCTTGAATCTTCATGATCGTGATCTCATCACAGATACTCAAGAGATACCTATTTTATTCCAAGGGGTTTATCCAGTTAACAGTAATATCGAGACAAAATATGAAACAGGATAAAGAATGCTTTTATTTATTTGCGATAATACAAAGGTCTACATCTATGTCCTTATTTAATCATAAGATTGTCTCTAGGACACCCAAATACTAACAAACTGTGGACAGCAAGAATATGAGAAAGCTTAAGGTAGTTTGACTCAGTGGGATACGAGTGAAACACCAACCCTCTAAACAGTTGAGCGTGAGTGAATTGAATTTCTAGTGAGGGAGTGCTTTAGGAAATCTTCCTTGTTCTCGATCTTAAGAATTTTGTTGAAATTTTTCTGATGAATTACGAATCTTTTTTATTGATGCATCAATTTTTAGAGTCTGAATGCTCTGTAATCATGTCTCTAATGAATCCTTCCTGTCAAATTCCCATGCAATTGAGGATTCCTACTCCCTATTCCCTTAGTTTATTCTGATTGATTGCTGAGGACAGCAATATTCAAATCTGAGAATGTTTGATAAACCTTTGGTTTACCATGTTTTTAGGCTAAATTATATGAGAAATATATAGGAGATTGGATGGAATTCAAGGTTTTACAGCATTTAAATCGTAAGTTAGGAAATTGAGCTAACGTTTTGATTTTCTTTGCATTTTGAAGGTAAAACCACACCTATTGGTGCTAAGAAGTGATGAAGAAATCATGACGAAAAATTGCAGCTCAATATGTACCAAAAGAAGCCAAAATAGCACGCTCAAGCGCACAGAATGGACGCTCGAGCGCGTCCAGACAGTAAAATCAGCTAAATTGAGCAATCTTGGGCGCTCAAGCGCCCAACACTACAAGAATTCACCATTGAGGAGCACACTCGAGTTCCCAGTTGGTCGTTTGATGCTACCCGGCAAGTGTACCGATCGCACAAGTAATATAATGATAAGAAAAGTATCGTCTTCACAGGGATTGTGATCGAATATCAAATAATCGTTCCTTTTAAGACGGAAGGAATTCGAATAGGTGTGAAAAATATTGTTGATTTGATTAAAAATACGAACTAAAGGCAAGAACATATTTTTAGGGTTTTTGTTATGAAGAATAAAACAGAGATTGGTTTTATAAAATATTAGAAAGTATTGTAGCTAGAGTGCACTCACCAAATGATCCCCACTTCTTACTCTGGATTGATTTAAAATACTCATTTAAATAGATACTCAGATAATTTATCATCTAAAAATATTAAGTAGTTAACTCTCAATACCTTGCAAGGTTAACCCTTTAACCCCAATAGGAACCCCAATTCCTTGCAATGCTCCTCATGGAATTAAGCAATAAACACGATAAATTAAGCATCTACAATCAAATATACGTCTCTTCCTAGCACGCATACAAATTGTATCCTACTCCCTTTCAAGATCAAAACCCCAATATTCCTATCTAGGGTTCTAACCCTCAAACTATCATCAACTATTAGATTGATCAGTTCTAATAAGGAGGATAGAAATTACGCACAGAGTAGAGATAAATGTAAATATATAAATGAGTAAAAATAAATCAATCCGTTGTAACAAGGGTTCACATAGGGTTTGTGACCCTAACTAGAATAAAGAGTACTAGCCAACCATTGTCATGGCTGACATAAAATTATAAAAGATAAAGATAAAGATGAATAATGTAATTACAAAAAGAAGACTAAGAATAATCCTTTGTTCCTCTCCTCCTTCTGAAATCCTTGTTTTCTTTCTTACATCCAAAAGTCGTTTCAAATGTCCTCACAACGTTGCTTTTATAATCCTCATTCGCTACTTCCAAAATTGCCCTTACTGGACACGAACATTTTTCTCGCAAATTGGCGCAGGATCGCTTCACAATGGCGCAGAACCGCGTCACTTCTCTGGTATGTATGCCTGCATCCAATCTGGCGCCAAACTGCGCCACTATGGCGCCAAGACGCGCCATTTCTCTGGAGAATGGCTTAGTAAGGCTGGCGCAGGATCGCGCCACTTCTCTGGAAAATGGCCCAGGTGGGACTGGTGCATCTCAGAACCACCACCCGTACGGATTCGCGCCAGAAATCTTTTAAAATATCGTTTTCTCCTTCTTTCTCCCTATATAAACATAACAAATAGGTGAGAAATATCATTGAAATGGAAAAGTCAATATAATAAGCGAATATGTATATAAAGTGCTCTTTTATGACTTAATTCGTATCACTTTTAGTTTGGAAAACTACATATGCCAAAGGCACATCAAATCATTCCCAGATTTAAACGTTGCTGTCTCCAGCAATGTACAAGACTCAATCCTGGAAACAACCAATGAATCCAGCATAACAATACATAGACACTCTCAGACACAATATGTTATGCATGACTAACCCAATATCATAAATTTCCAACAACGTCATCAGCTTTCTAAAGATACAAGTCTACATTGATTACCCCTCACACAGATAAATAATGTCCACTCAACACTCAGTGTTTAAGGGTATCATGAGCACTCAATCAATCACAGCTATAACACTACCATAGGCTTGATCATATTCTAAAAAATTCTTAAAAATGAAGAGTCAAACACATGCACCAGTTGATCAAAAGGACTTCACAGGTTGTAACTTGGTCGGTTTAAAAGGGTATGAATATATGGATAGTAGCTCAAACAACAATGAGATTGAAAAACTGATACTCTTTCAAATTAGCATATTCAACTCAATTGTTTTGCTCCACTAACATTCCCACAGAATTTCAGGAATTAATTCCTTTCAGCCACCTTTTATGCATATTTGTCCCTTCTCTTTTTTTATAAGGGTACAAATAAATATACATCCCCTAATCACTTAACCTTTGTTGAGCTTACCTCAATTTCTTAGTTTATTTTCAACACATCAGTAATTCAATCTCAAACAGGGTAAGTCACATGGATATAAGCTAAGCCATCAATTAGGCCAACAGGTCATTTATCAACCAAATAAGCTCAGGCTCAAGGGGCTAATCAATGGAAAATTTCATACAGGTGGGCTATTTGGGCCATAGGCTAATAAGAACAAAATGCCTTTATCATATCAACCAATGCATGCATTCCAGAGAAACAAATCAAGTTCTAGAGTGTTACAACAGTGAGGTCTCTCAACAAGAAAATTCAGTGTTTAAGCTCAAACCTCACAGCTATGGTATCAATATAGACTTATGAAAATTAACCTTAATATTATCATAATTTCACAACATCAGTTCAGACAAACGAGCAATCATGTAATCCAATTACACCTATACAATGTCATGCCAGAATGTCATACAAACGTACTTCCTAAGATTCAATCAAGAAAGTTAACTGGGTAAGCACATTTAAACCTGAGAATTGCTTCAGAAATATTCCAATTTTTTATATATATATAAGAGCAACACAAACCAACAACTAACTAAAAATAGAATGTAAAGAGTTTAGAATATTGTTGGGTGGTTTGCTGATGGTGGAAAATATAAGTTCTGATAGGGGACGTTCTTCCGTTCTTGCAGAACACAGATTCGTCCCTCAGTTCCAATCCAAGTGCGCAAGTGCACGCATCAAGCAATAAAGGGAGTATTAATGCCCAAATTATCGCTCCCACGAGGATAAAGTGCTAATTATTATTTTATCATTGTTTATAAAGAGTGAAAATGAGAAGAAAAGTTAATAAATGAACTGTCTGGTCAAACTTTCCCTACTGTCTTGACAACGTTCCTCAGGAACAGTAGGTTTAACCTGATGGCAAACAGTGGGGGAATTGGTGACGGTGGGAAGGTGGAGTACTTCCTGGACATCAGCGGGGGAAAATGATATTTTTTTTCCCCTCACTGTGACCACATCAGGTGCCTCCTCTTCGGGCAGCCTTCTCGTCTGGTATAGGAATTCTCCCACCCAGTTCAAGTTCAACTCACGGTCATCAGTGGCGAAAAGCAACCACTGAAGTTTGTTCAGTGATTTCTTCACAAATGGAGGCAGAACCACTTTATCATGATGTAGAGAAATGTTCCTTTCTGGGTACAGAATGATGGTGGGTTCAGTGAGCTCTGGTTCTTCGCCGCGGTTGGCTACAAGGATCACTTTAAATGAGAGCTTAGTCATTTTGTTTAGAAAGAGAGTTAGGGCACAAATGCAGGATGGATAAAAGGGTTCTGAGTTGAATGGAAGTAGTAGAATTTGAAGAAATCAGAGACCGAGTTTAAATAGATTATGGGGGAGAAAATGAAAGGTTTCTGGGACGTGGAGGTTAAGGAGATGAGGTTGAAGAGGTAGTGGAATGGGGACGTTACAGAACGAGTGGTCAGCAGTAGGTGATCAGTTACTGATGGGATGAGTGTGAGAAGATGGAACGGTTTAGGTCGAGACGTAGGAGAGAGGGAAAAGGAAATGGTGCAGTTGTCTTAATGGTTGAGGAGACGGTTGCTTTTTCTGCGCGCGTTTCCAAGAATTGCAATGAATGCAAATTGGATATGGCTGCGTATCTTTTTAAGTGACTCAGCAGGGACAGGTGTCCCAGTCACTCTTATCTCCTAACCCAAGGAACGTTCCCTTTGTTTTTTCCTAACTAATAAATAAATAACTAACTGAAATAAATAATAAGAAGATATGCAATAGTGAGTACTACGTAAGGAAAATGGGACGTACTAACCTATCACCTCTTATTTAATAAATCTAAATGAACATATAACAAAACATATAAGTACATCTATATATATATATATATATATATAATTTTTTTTTATATTGGGATTGTATGGTCAGGGACCACCCCAAAACTATGTTCCTGGAACGGAACGTACTTTATTTGGACTTTTTGGAGAGGAACATCAGACGTTCCCTCCTTTTTGGGAGCTATGAGGTTATGGATAACCACCCCAAAACTTTGCTCTTTGTTAGAGAGCAAATGTATCTACTTGGTTGCCTCCCAGTCAGCGCTTAGTTTAATGTCTTTAGCTAGACATGGTACTTACCTCTCAAGGGGTTTCAGAAATGGTTGAGGGGACCTCAGTGTCCCCTGGTAGTGATCCTGGTGTTCTGGTTTGAAGGTTGGCAGCAATCTACCCCAGATGAGACTCAATTTTCCTGACCACTGCATCATTCCTGGTGACATATTCCTTGACATAATTTTCTAGGGTGTTGATGCGTTGGTCATCTCTGTGGAACGGAACGTAGTTGTTTCTTCTTTGTTCAAACTTTCCACTGCTGTTACCTTGCTGATACTGCTGCTGATTGTTGTTGAATGGTTTCTAGTTAATGGGTGGCCTCCATTGGGTGTTGTGGTTCTGATCCTTAATGATAGTTCTTCTAGGGCTTGAATGTGTATTTCGACCTGCTTGTTGATTGTCTCTAGTGAAGTTCTTATTGCCAAAATTTTCTGCATAACACACCAATGCAGTGGATGGGCAGTCTGTAGAGTCATGAAGGTCACCACAGGCTGAGCATGGTTCTGTTTCAGTTGTTGTGAATTGTAAGACTTCCATCCTTGATGCTGCTTGGTCAGCTTTCAGGTTCTTCACTTCATTCATGAGTGATGCCAGCTGGGCTTCCATGGCTGTTTGTTTATCCAGTTCTAGCATGCCTGGCTTCCTTACTGGGCTCACTATGTCTATTGGCCATTGGAGACATCTTTCAGCAGTCCCTTCTATGATTTCATATCTTGATTCAAGTGTTCCTGTAAGGAAATATCCTCCTGCAGCAAAATCTATGTGAGATTGAGATGTATGGTCAAGTCCTTTATAGAAAGATTGTAGCACTCCCCAACTATCTACCCCATGGTTTGGACATTTTCTTATGATGTCCTTGTATCTCCCCCATGCTTCATAGAGATTTTCTCCATCAAACATTCTGAAGTTAGAGATTTCAGCTCTAACATCAGCTTGTCGAGACATTGGGAGAAACCTCTCTATGAACTTGTTAGAGAGTTCTTCCCATGTGTGGATTGATCCAGGGGTGAGAGTTTTCATCCATGTTTTAGCTTTTAAACCCAAGGAGTGAGGGAACAACCTCATTCTCATCCTCTCCTCTGTTACACCCTCAGCTTTAAAGTTATCACAAATATCTTGGAATGTCGTGAGGTGTGTGTAAGGATCTTCTGCAGGGAGTCCATTGAAGACCCCTGTTTCCCTAATCATGTGAAACATGATAGGTTTTAGTTCAAAATTTGGTGCTACAGGGGGAAGGATTACTCCCCTATCTGGTCTGTTCCTGAAAGAAGCAGCCAAAGTTCTGAAGTTCTGTTCAGGGGGAACCTCTTCATTGTTATTATTGTGATCAGCCATGTTTTCAGGAAATCTTTCCCTGAGATTCCTTCTTCTCCTATGGAGTGTACGTTCTGGCTCAGGATCAAAGAGAAACTCAGGTACTTCAATGGCGTGGTTAGAGTCTGTTTCAAACTCTTCACTCATAAACCAATAGCACAGGGTATATATATGCACAGCCGATTCAGTGATAAAGAGAAAAAAATATAAAAGTAAAGGCATATATACAGCATATGTGTTAGAAAACAATGATAAGAACAACAGTTAGTGTTTCTATCCCGGGCAACGGCGCCAAAAACTTGTTGGGTGGTTTGCTGATGGTGGAAAAATATAAGTTCTGATAGAGGACGTTCTTCTGTTCTTACAGAACACAGATTCGTCCCTCAGTTCCAACCCAAGTGCACAAGTTTCCATATTCCTATGGCTCCCTTGACTCCAACAGGTACTTAGTTCAGAACCTTAAAATGGACGAGTTGGACCCTTATTCCTAAGGTGACCAGTAGCGTTTTTGCCATGACATCTACCTTCCCCCAATGGCTTAGCTGTCTGAAATCCCTTCCTTATGGAAGTTCCTTTCTCAGTATGTACCCAATTTCCATTGGCGCACAATGAATATAGCTTACTTAGCCAAAGAAATACAAAAAACTTCGGTCAAGAGTTTTGAAAACAGTTCTTTAAGAGTTTCACAGTTTAGCCATTCCACAGATAGTTCAGCTCATGGCTGATAGTTTAAACATAATTATTCTCAACTGAGATCACATAGACCCGAGATTCAGTCAAGAGATAACGATTGGAACGAAGAGAAAAACACTTATATTAATTTAAAAGACAGTTTACAAAAAGAAACAGAAAATGGAGAAAGATGGGTATTTGCTCGTGAGGAGTCTTGATGGTTGTTTACAGAGAAGGGAAGAGGGGTTGTCGCTTAACTATAGTTACAACTGAAAATTAAACTAAGTTACTAACTACTACTAAGTGATCTATTCCTTTCGGACTGCAAACCCTCCAGGATTCGATGATGTTTTTGTGTGAGGGAGGTCCTATTTATAGCTGGAAGAGGAATGGAAAGACTGTAATTCCCTTGGAGCTAGTTACTTGAATGAGGGGACGGGACTGTGGCAGCAGAGTGTGAAGCTTGCGTGAATTGCTGAATGGAACAGGATTTGGTGATGATTAGCTGTTGTTTGCAGGCCTTCCCATGTTTTGCTTCTTTTTTCAGCCAATGAGAACTCTTGATTCTCTGCTCTTCACGTTTCCAGCTGCTCAGTTGGTGCACCGCCTTGCTTTTTAGAAGTCTTTAACTATACGTTACCTGCAAAGTGTACAGATGCATTAAATGAATGGAGCAGGTGCATTAAATGCGTCTCAGTCCGTTCCCCTTTTAATATATTTTAAAGGAATACGTTACCATCCGTTCCCCCACTGTGTTTTTGTCACAAATGTGTAAAACACGTGATTTTCATGCTGAAGTTGCTTATCAGATGAGGGAACGTATGGTATTTTGCCATCAAAATGGGCTTAGATGGGAACAAATTTACGTCCCATCAAATATCTCCCCTGATAGAAAGAATTACATTTCTAGAGTGCTTTCCCAAAGCCTACCATTCCCAGATTTAAAGAATTGTTTTCCCCAACAATAGTTAAACCCAAAGATTAGCGAAATATCTGCACCATGGAACAAACAGCAATATATAGAATAAACTATAATCTGCACAATAAAAACATCAGAGTGTATGGGACATAAACAAACCCACAAGATATTCTAAGTGACCTTAACATCAACCTATGGTCATAATAAAACAGCACAAGTTCTAAAAAGATAAACTAAAACAAAAAAAAAATCTCCAGCAGCAAGGAGATATAATCAATCTTCCATGTCATCTCCCTCAGCAGCATGGGATGACTCACCAAATGGAGGAACTGGTGGTTTCTTGGGCCTCCGCAGAAACAAACCGAAAATCATCAAAAAATTGCAGAAGCAGAAGTCTTAACCCATTTGGTACTGCCATTTTTTTTTCTTTAATTTTTTATTTATTTAATTTTTTTTTAAGAATAAAATAAAATCTACATTGGGTTGCCTCCCAATGAACGCTTGTTTAACGTCACGAGCCTGACGGTTACCTCTTTCAAGTATTATTTTCTTTGAGAGACAGAGTCTTGGTGTCTCTTCTCACAGGTCCTCCTTTTGGTGGCATTCAAACTCCAGTAATCCACACACATCCTCCAACCAGTAATAATTCTGGTCGGAATTAGTTCAATTTTTTCGTTGTGAACCGTAGTGATGCCTCCCTTCTTTGGAACAGTCTTCACTGGACTTACCCAACCAGTATCTGAAATCGGGTAAATCATGCCAGCATCAAGAAGTTTCACGACTTCCTTTCTTACCACCTCTTTCATTGTAGGATTAAGCCTCCTTTGAGGTTGCCTCACAGGTTTGACATTATCCTCCATGAGAATTTTGTGGTTAGAAAAAGAAAGATTTATACCCTTTTCTTCCTTAAAGGGAACAATATCAGGCGCCTCAAGTTCTTTTTCATGCTCCTGACTAGAAGATTTCTCTTTTTTTCCCACTTCTTCTAAAACATCAAGCCTGAAACAATCACCTTTGTCAGAAGATTTTCTCATAGAATCAAAGACATTGATGGTGATAGTCTCATCATTCATTCTTAACTCGAGCTTCCCATGTTCAACATCAATCATAGCCCGAGCAGTAGCCAAGAAAGGTCTACCCAACAAAAGAGGCATTTCAGTTTCCTCTTCCATGTCCAACACCACAAAATCAGCTGAAAAAATGAACTTGTCCACTTTCACAAGGACATCTTCAATTATACCACTGGGTTTCCTCAAAGATTTGTCAGCAAGTTGCAAGAAAATCATAATAGGCTTGAGCTCAGAGGTTCCCAGAGAAACAGACAGTGGCATCAGATTTATACTCGCTCCAAGATCACATAAGGCTTTGCCGACATTAGTGTTACCAATAGCAATTAGAATGTTGAAGCTCCCTAGATCACGAAGCTTCGGAGGAAACTTTTTTTGTATTATGGCACTACACTCCTCAGTGAGTGTTACCATCTGACATTCCTGCAACTTGTGTTTTCTTGATAAGAGGTCCTTCATAAACTTGGCATAATTGGGCATATTAGCCAAGGCTTCAGCAAAGGGTATATTAACGTGCAACTTTTTGAAGATATCAAGAAATCTGGCATATTGCTGCTTCTGAGCATTTTTCTTGAATCTTTCAGGATAAGGTGCCATGGCTCTCACATATCCAGGACTCATCTTAAATTTCTTCTTTTCAGCAACAATCGGTTGCTCTTCTTCTTCACCTTTCTGAAGAGGCTTCACAACCTTAGAAGGAATTACAACTTCTTTTTCTGGCTCCTCGACCTCATTAAACTTCTTATCAGCTCCCACATTTATGTTTGGCTTTTCTGAAGATTCCACCACTTTACCACTTCTAGTTGTGATGGCAATACAATCTTCCTTCGTATTAGTAATTGTATTACTAGGGAAGGCACCTGGAGTTCTATAAGTAATTTGCTTAGCTAGTTGGCCAATTTGATTCTCCAAATTTCTGATAGATGCATTTGTGTTTCTAGTATTAGCTCTAGTCTCCTCCATAAAAGCATTAGAATGTTGAGCCATTTGTCCTACTAGCTTCTCCAAATCATAAAGCTCCTTGGGTTGGATTGGTGGAGGCTGCAAATAGTTGTTAGACTTGAAATCAAGACCAGTTCCCTGAATCCTCCTTTGATAATTACTACTTCCAGCAGAAAAATTCTGACTTCTTTAAACATTTTGCTGCTGAGGTCTTTGGTCATACCAAATTCCATTTACCTGCATTTGTTGAGGAGAATCAGAAGACAGCAAAGAAGGACATTCATTAGACTCGTGATTGTCCTGGCAATATTCACACACAACAGCAACAGCTTGAGCCTGAACACCAGAATGCTGCATCTTATCAAGCCTTGAAGTCAAATTTGGCATTTGCTGAGATAATAACTTATTTTCAACCAGCACAACATCATTGCCTTGCTGAAGAATACCTCTTTTAGGCTTAGATGACAACACTTCATTTTCATTGGCGGCCATTCTCTCAATCAGCTCAAGAGTCTCATTTTCTATCAAGGATTTCATAGTACCACCTGTTGCACCATTCAACACCATCCGAATATCAGGTGTACAACCGTTGAAGAAGATTCTCACTTGATTGCCAGCAGTCAAGTTATAATGAGGACACCTTCTCATCAAATCCTTGAATCTGTTCCAAGCTGCACACATAGTTTCACCCTCTAACTGAGTGAAATTGGTGATATCATTCACCATCTGATTATACCTCTCCATGGAGAAGAACTCAGCAAAGAATTTTTGGGACAAATCATCCCATGTAGGAATGCTAAGTGCAGGCTGCCTTTCCAACCAACTAAGAGCCTTTCCCTTAACAGCAAAAGGGAACAACCTCAACCGGATTGCATCATTGGACATTTGAGGATGTTTGATTGAGTCACATATCATAAGGAATCTGTTTATGAATCTGTGAGGATCTTCATTCTTCTCTCCTACAAACTGGGCTCTCTCCACCAATTGAATAATAGAAGACTTTAGCTCCCAATTATTGTTACCAATTACCGGATGAACAATGCTTGAGTTCAGCCTATTGAAAGCTGGAGTAAGAATAGTATCCATGAGTAGATTTCCTTCATCATTGTTTGCTGCCATGATTGGTACTTCAATTGGTATCTCCCGTGTCTCTTCAGATAGAGTACCAAACTCTTTGAATTCAAGCTTTTTCTGAGCGAGTTTTCTATTCCTCCTTTCGGTCTTTGTAATCTCAGGATCAAACAGAAATTCTGCAATTTTACCTCGCATACAACTCAAGAAAGAGATTAGTAGCACTTTTCAAATAAAAATAAAATAAACATAAAAATATTCACAAAATCCAATCTTAAAGATCAAGATTATATGATAAAAAAACGCCAATCCCCGGCAACGGCGCCAAAAACTTGATGCTATCCGGCAAGTGTACCAATCGCATAAGTAATAAAATGATAAGAAAAGTATCGTCTCCACAGGGATTGTGATCGAATATCAAATAATCGTTCCTTTTAAGAAGGAAGGAATTCGAATATGTGTGAAAAATATTGTTGATTTGATTAAAAATAAGAACTAAAGGCAAGATTATATTTTTAGGGTTTTTGTTATGAAGAATAAAACAGAGATTGGTTTTATAAAATATTAGAAAGCATTGTAGCTAGAGCGCACTCACCAAATGATTCCCGCTTCTTACTCTGGATTGATTTAAAATACTCATTTAAATAGATACTCAGATAATTTATCATCTAAAAATATTAAGTAGTTAACCCTCAATCCCTTGCAAGGTTAACCCTTTAACCCCAATTGGAACCCCAATTCCTTGCAAATGTTCCTCATGGAATTAAGCAATGAACACGATAAATTAAGCATCTGCAATCAAATATACGTATCTTCCTAGCACGCATACAAATTGTTATCCTACTCCCTTTCAAGATCAAAACCCCAATATTCCTATCTAGGGTTCTAACCCTCAAACTATCATCAACTATTAGATTGAGCAGTTCTAATAAAGAGGATAGAAATTACGCACATAGTAGAGATAAATGTAAATATATAAACGAGTAAAAATAAATCAATTCGTTGTAACAAGGGTTCACATAGGGTTTGTGACCCTAGCTACAATAAAGAGTACTAGCCAACCATTGTCATGGCTTACATAAAATTATAAAAGATAAAGATAAAGATGAAGAATGTAATTACAAAAAGAAGACTAAGAACAATCCTTCGTTCCTCTCCTCCTTCTGAAATCCTTGTTTTCTTTTTGACGTCCAAAAGTCTTTTCAAATGTCCTCACAACGTTGCTTTTATAATCCTCATTTGCTACTTCCAAAATTGCCCTTACTGGACACAGACATTTTTCTCGCAAACTGGCGGGGGATCGCTCCACTTCTCTGGTATGTATGCCTGCATCCAATCTGGCGCCAAACCGCGCCACTATAGCGTAAAGTCGCACCATTTCTCTGGAGAATGGCTTAGCAAGGCTGGCGCAGGATCGCGCCACTTCTCTGAAAAATGGTCCAGGTGTGACTGGTGCATCTCAGAACCCCTACCCGAACGGATTTACGCCAACAATATTTTAAAATGTCGTTTTCTCATTCTTTCTCCCTATATAAACATAACAAATAGGTGAGAAATATCATTGAAATGGAAAAGTCAATATAATAAGCGAATATGTATATAAAGTGCTCTTTTATGACTTAATCCTTATCATTTTTAGCTTGGAAAACTACATATGCCAGAGGCACATCACCACTCGAGCGCGTGTGGGCAAACAAATTCAAGAATTCTATGCACAGGAGCACGCTCAAGCGCCCTGTAGCGCGCTTGAGTGCCCAACACGAGCCCAATCAGCCCAATCTGAAGTATCTTGAATAAAAAGGAAACAAATCAAGATTTGATTTAAAAGTTGATCAAGATTCATAGAAAGATTGGATGGAGAATTAAAAGATATAGTTTCAATGGTTATAAATAGGGAGTTGAGGGCCAAGAAAACCACCATTTCATCAATCCAGAGAACTACACAGAGACCTGAAGGAGGAATCCTGTTGCGGAGCGTGGGAACACTGAGGAACCAAGTCAACATCACACCAATGGAGACTAGGGGTTCTCTTTTCTTTATTATTGCTTTTGAATTCAGTATGCTAGCCTAGATATTTATGTAGTTAGGGGTAGATGGAACTCAATTGAATCGTATGTTTTGAATTAAATTGTCTCAGAATTCTTTTCATTTTATAATTGAATAAATTTATCTGTCTTTAATGCTTTCTATGAGTTTGCTCCTTATAGATTGATTTAAGGGAATTGTATGACAATAGGGATGTTGGTGTATGAACCCTGATTTGATAAATTTATCACAATCCTTGTGATCTAGGGAGAGACATGGGGCAATTGTGCAATCTTTAAATTCTTGATCTTAATGCATGTTTTCTTGGGAAATAATCGGGGAACTAGAGTTCTTTCAAGATCACATAGATTTAGGGTAACAATGAATTGAGCCCTGATTAACTTAGAAAGAATTGATTGGCATTATATTAAGAGAAGATTCTTGACAGTTTAATTCAAAGCATATAGAGGAGATTGGGAGAAAAGTCGAAACCTTAACTAGCCTTGTTTTTAATCTTTAAATCAATCATCTTTCCAATTGCTTTTTAATTCTGAATTTTAATTTGCATGTTATTAATTGTTTTCTTTTTAATTTCAATTTTCTTCGTATAAATATTGATTGTCCAACTAAACCGCGATTAGTGAACTATTGTTTGAAACCCAATCCTCGTGGGAACAATCTCGTACTCCGGTACACTTTTATTACTTAACGACCGGTACACTTGCTGAGTCGCAACAGAAGAGATATGATGGGTGTTGCTAGCCCACGTATGTATACTGACTTGTAGTCTGTTTTTCAATTCCATTAACTTTAAAAAAAAATGATTGCCATGAGAAATAAGCCCCTTTTAAACTCATTGGGCTTTGAGTTTTTCAATGAATCATAAATTAGTTGCTTCTTATATTTTTTTTTTCTCAGCCAAAGTGATATCCGAAGTCTGAACTTCCCTTATAATGATCCAACTTATGATTTATATGTCTATAAGAAAGAAAACGTTTTTTTTTTTTTTTTTTTTTGCATGTGATGCATAAAAATGGCTAAATTAGTAAAGTAATAAACTGTTAAAAGATCAAATGCATGTTTTGTTTTGGTTAATTTTTTTTGGAAAGCTCTCATAGTACAATTATAATTTATAAATTGTTTTGAATAGAAAGCAAATTATTATAAACACACATTATAACATTATCAATTAAGTAATTTGTTGGGCCAACAAGCGTACCCTAACTACACACAAGGCCTATCAATTAAGTAATTTGTTGGGCCAACAAGCGTACCCTAACTACACACAAGGCCGAACTCATATCCTCAGAAGTTGTTCGTGAACTCTGAAAGAAGTATCAAGCTCGAAAAAATAAAATATAGTGATTTATGTAAACATTATTATTATTTATATCGTAATTAACATTTTTAACAGAGTTGTTATTTTGATATTATGTTAATATTGTATAGAACTTAGCTTTTCTGTCTTAGCATATTTTAGTATTTTTTCCCTAATTATTGAATATTGTAATATCTTGATGTTATATCTGAAGATATATTTCCCCTCCAACTTTCTCTGTTAAATAAGCAAGAGACATTTAAACTCTAGTAAAATATGGCAACTCAAAGACACGTTGACTAAGAATGATTGATCCCATCACGTCATTACAATTATCTGGGGAAAAAAAGAAGAAGTTTAAAATTAGGAAAAGGAACACCCACTTTCCTACAAGAAATTATTAGGTCTGACTCATTCTCATGTATATATTCATCAACCGATCCAAACCGATTCAAACTGCGGTAACCGAACCGAAAAACCGATAACCGAATAAATCAAAAACTGAAAAACCGAAAACTGAAAGAAACCGCAAATTTTAATTGGATTGGATCGGTTTTTGGATGGGTTGATGAAAATCGATCCAATTCAAACCGATCCAATATATTAATTCCCCTCTACCTACTTGAGTTTTTCCCTAATCATAGTCCAAAAATTTCTAAACCCAAGACCCGTTAATCCATCAACTAAACCCAAGAAAAAATCTAGTCACATCTCATCAATAAAGTTTTATCTTTGTAAACTTTCATATCTCATTGCCCAAAAAAAAAATTATAGTTTACTAATGCTCTTGTATTTAAAAAAAAAAAAAATTACAAAGCCAATATATACAAAGATGTAATTTGCACAATAATCAAGAAATAAATTTTGGGATTTTCAAAAAACCGAAAACCGATCCAATCCAAACCGAAAAAGATTGGATTGGATCGGATCGGATTTGAAAAAAAAATCCAAACCGAATGGATGATTATATGATCAAACCGAAAGGATTGGATCAGATGATTTTTGCTTTCAAAACCGATCTAATCCAGACCTCGAACACCCCTAATATATTCCTCCACACCACCTTATTAGTCTTTTCTCTCCTATGTGTATTAGTACCGAAACGACACGCGACACGTGACACGACACTCCGACACGTCAATCTAAAAAAAATATGGATTTTGACATGTTGAGACACGTTTTAATATTAAATAATATTTTTAATTTAGAATAAAACTCTTTTTGGTCCCTAACAAAAAACCCGGTCCCCACTTTAGTCCCTTACAAAATTAAATTAGTCAGTTAGTCCCTAACAAATTCAAAGTGGACCCATTTAGTTGAAATCGTGGTCCCTTACAAATTCAAAAAAGACCCATATTAGTCCCTCAAAAGGACTAAAATGGGTCCACTTTGAATTTGTTAGGGACTAACTGACTAATTTGTTTTTGTAAGGGACTAAAATGGGGACCGTGTTTTTTGTTAGGGACCAAAAATGGTGTTTACTCTTTAATTTATATAGCGTATATTTCATTTAATATTCAATAATTTAACAAAAAAATGAAACTAAATTAATAATATCCATCAACACATTATAAAGGTGAAAGCTTTAATAAAAAAAATAGGAACTGGGATGAGAGAGATAATATCAGACAGAGAGATCAAATCATATTAGAGAGAGATCAGAGAGAAGGAGATACAACAAGAGCGTAATAGGAATTGACAACAATGATGCTGAGATGATCTCTTATCTACTTAAGGAAAAAAAAGACAAAAAAATAAGAGTAAATACCCTTTTTGGTCCCTAGCAATATTAGTGAAATCCATTTTAGTCCCTGACAATATAAAAGTACCAAATTGGTCCCTAAAGTTATGAAAAAAGGGACACGTTAGTCCTTCTGTCAACTCCTCTGTCACGATCAAACTAACGGTGCCCATGTGGCACGTTATCTGCTGACGCGGACTCCACGGTGGACACGGTGGAAAGCTGGACGACGACGTTTTGAATCAAAAGGATAGCAAAGCACTCCAAAGGACCAAACGACGTCGTTTTATTCTTCAGAAATGAAGAGGCACCAACACTGCAAGTAACCGTGGAGACTCGTTTTTTTCACTAAGTTATTGCATATGATTGGAAGACCATTGTTGACCTCCACTGGAAGCTTCGTTGAACGGTGAGGGTTGTCGAAGACGGTGGTTGCAGGGAAGGCAATCGAGCGTGGACTTTGAAGGTTGTCGAAAGGCTGGTCCTGTGGTGGTTAAGGGAAGTTCAAGTGTGCTGGTTTTCTTACATGCAGTAAGGTAAGTGTTTTTTTAGGAAATCTTCAATATTTGTGGTCCCCCATCACCTGATGTTGTCTATTCTTTGTTGGAGAATGGTCCCCCATGTGCGCTCCATTGTGAGTTATCATGGTTAGGGTTAAAAAAAAATACCCATTTATGTATGTGGTCCCCTTCACTATCGGTTTGTAAAGTATATTGCCATTTTTTAGTGCATTGTGGTCACCAATTTTTTAGAGCATGCATAATTTGTAAAGGTGCAATTTTTTTCCACGTTATTGGCTTGTCCCCCCTGTCGGCAGTGATGAGTTTGATGTACATGGTTATTGCCATTTTTTAAATTGGTTTGTGGCCCCTGATGTTCACATGAATATATTGTAATTTACAGCCCTGTGTTGCTTTTTTTTTCCAGATGGATGAATATATAGTGATAAGGTATCATTATGGGGGTGTGTTGAGGATAGATGATAAAGGGGTCCTAACCTATGTAAATGGCAAAGTGGTTGACTTACCTGAGATGGATGCTGACTTCGTCAACCTGCGTGACCTTGATACTCTGTTCAAGGGTTATGGGTATGAGACGTGTAATCAAATGTTGTGGCTCATGCCAAACGCAACGAATTTAGATGTAGGTTTAAGGCCTTCGAATACGGACGCTGATATTGTGGAGATGGTCAAGGCTGCATTGAGTAATGGAAATCTCATAGAAATTTATTTTGAAGATTGCATTGCAACCCTTGTCTATGTTTCACCGGAAGAAGTTATTGCACATGCACGTGAGGGTGGCAGTGGTGGGAAGGAGGATGAGGGTGGCAGTGGTGGAGAGGAGGATGAGGGTGGCAGTGGTGATGGGTTGGAGGATGAGGGTGGCAGTGGTGGAGATGAGGGTGATGGGTTGGAGGATGAGGGTGGCAGTGGTGATGGGTTTTCTACTGATTCAGAAGATAGTGTGGAGGATGAGGCATATAAACCTCCTCCACCTATGTATGATACAGAAACAGAGAGTGAAGAGGAGTGCAAGGGGAAGGGTAAAGCTGCTGGAAAAAAAAAAGCAAAACAGGAAGAGAAAAAAGAAGGTTGAAGATGTGGCAGGGGAAGATACAATGGAAGAGGAGGAGAAGTCAATGTCTTTCGAGGAGGATGGGTATGGGTATAACTCTGAAGAGTTGAACACGCCTCCTTCAAGTGGTGCTGAAGAGGATGAAAAGGTTGTCAATCCAAAATTTAATGTGCATGAGGAGTTTGGTCATGTGCACTTAGAGGTAGGAATGGAGTTTGTGAGTCTTCAATTATTTAAAAATGTTGTCATAGACTACAGTATTGATCTAGGAAGATAATTCAAGTGGCTGAAGAATGACAAAGTAAGGGCCCGAGCAAAGTGTAGTAATGATGAATGTGATTGGACGATTTACTGTTCGTGGAACAACAAAATGAAAGCTTTCCAAATCAAGACTTTTAATAACATACACACTTGCTGCAGACTTTTTAGAAACAAGAGGGCAAGTAGGGATTGGGTTGCAAAGAAGTTAGAAAAAAGGCTAATGACACAACCGAACATGACAAGGGCTGAGGCCTACGACCGCATGAAAGAGGAGTACAAAGTTCATGTCCATTTGAAGAAAGTGACCAAAGCACTTCAGAAAGCGAAGGCCAAAATAGAAGGGTGTGAAAAAGAACAGTACGCAAAATTGAGAGACTACTTAGGTGAGCTATTGAGAAGCAATCCAGGGTCTACATGTCAAATGCAAGTGATCCCACAACCTGATCTGAACTCCTCTCCCATATTTTCTAAGTTGTACATTTGTCTGGATGCATGCAAGAAAAGGGTTCAAAGCTGGCTGCAGGCCCTTAATTGGTTTGGATGGATATTATGGAGGTCAATTGTTAAGTGCAGTTGGTGAGGATGCCAACAAAAGTTTCTATGTCATTGCATATGCAATTGTTGATAGTGAAACAAAAGAGAACTGGAAGTGGTTTTTAACCCTGTTACAGGAAGACATTGGCCCTCACGTAGTGTTTGGATGGAATTTTATTTCTGACCAATAGAAGGTGTGTTAAGCTTGTTTCATTTCAACTTGCTTTAGTATTCAGATTGATCCAATTGTTGAATGATTTTTTTCTACTGTTAGTTACCTGCTTATTAGTTATTGGTTTTTTTGCATTTTCATGATTACATAAACTGCATTTTTAACTGCATTGCTGATGTTAAGTGCATTGCTGATGTTAAGTGCATTCCTGATAATGTCAGGGACCAGTTAGTCCCCCGTGCAATTTGTCAGGGACCATAACGACCCTCGATGGCAATTGCCAGGGACCTAATTGATCCTCGTATATTTAAGTCAACAACACTTTGTGGCAATCTATATATGTTTTTGTGATACCTTTTTTTGTGTCTGTGTGTAGGGGCTGATTTCAGCACTGCAAGAGGTGATGCCTGGTGCATATCATCGTTTTTGTGTGCAGCACGTTTGGAAGAATTTCATAAAGCAATGGAAAGACAAGGCAATTCAAGCCATGGTTTGGGAGTGTTCAAGATGCACCACTGTCCCCCAGTTCCAGCAATGCATGGCACGGTTGAAAGTAAAGAATGAGGCTGCATGGAAGTACTTGGATGGCATCCAGCCCTCAAGTTGGGTGAAAGCTTATTTCAGCCACTGGCCTAAATGTGATAATATCACAAACAACATGGCAGAGGTATGGAATGCCAAGATCGTTGGGTATAGGTCAAAACCGATTATCACTCTATTGGAGGAACCGAGATGCTACATTATGAGGAGGATGGCTGCACATCAGAGGGTGTTAGGAACTGTTCGGGGTAAAATAGCTCCTGCTCAGCAATTGAAACTGGATCAGTTAAAGGTTCTTAGCAATTCATGGACACCCACTTGGACTAGAAATCTGCAGCAAGTTATGTATGAGGTCAGTGGGAAAGGTGATAGAGTTGGAGTCAATTTAACAACACATACATGTGCATGCAATGTATGGCAGTTGTCTGGACTGCCTTGTGAGCATGCTATAGCAGCAATTTGTCACAAAAACGAGCCAGCCGAGAACTATGTCCATCAATGGCTTACAGTTGATGCATTGCATGCCACATATGAGCACACCTTAAACCCAGTGAACTCGGACAAGTATTAGCCTGCATCTGATGAATCCAAACCTCTTCCACCAAAACTGAAAAGGCCAATTGGGCGACCCAAGAAACACAGGAAGAAGGACCCAACTGAAGACCAAAGGAGCATGACAAAGAAAGTTAAAAGGACATATGAAGCCAAGTGTAGTAAGTGTGGTCAGACTGGACACTATGGCAAGAGTTGTAAGGGGCCAACAGCTTCCAAAACAGACAAGAGACAAGCAAGACCACAATCTGTGAGGATTGGCACAGACTCAGTAAATGAAATCCCATTAAGTCAAGGAGGCCCGTCAGAAATTGGTAGTTCTCAGGCACAACAAATCAACTTGAGAGGATGCAGCCCACCTCCTTCAAATCCAGAAGAAGCAAATGCAGTGTTGACTGAAGAGACAATTAAGGCAGCCAACACTGGCACACGAAGCAGATTTATGCACTTCATGACAACACCTGGTTTCATGCCACCAAGGCGATCCTCAAGAAAATGAGCTGCTGATGAAGACGAACAAGGGAGTTGTGCATGAGCCAACTGAAAAGGAGTGGATATAATGCCCTTTTTTTGTACATCCTGGCCATTTTTTTTGGAGGCCTTTTACAGATATAATGTAATCATTTTGATGCATGGCCAAGATTGTATTTATAGGCCTCACCTGTAATTTCTATCAGTTGGCTTTTATTTGTAATGCACTACTGGTTTCTAGTTGTAGGAAGACAATTATATGTAACTGGTTTATTTCTGGACATGCATGTTATGTGGCAGGGTTGATGAATGTGATAAGTTCATGTCCATTTTATGTTTTTTAACTGAGTTAGCTTGTTGTTGGTCATTTAGCTGCCATATTTGCATTCTGGTGCAGGTTTGTGCTGTGTTACTGATTAAACAGATCATGTCCAATTTTTTGGCTGCAGGGACCAATTAGGACCCCGACAATCATTGTCAGGGACCAATTTGGACCCCTACATGCTGCATTTCTGATATCATGCACTTCTATTTTGTTGATCTGGACTGCATTCAAAAGCATATAGGTCAGGGACAGCAAGTGTATCTGATGTAATGCACTACTGTTTTTTAAAATGAGTGCTGCATTTTGTTGATTTGGACATCAACAACTGATGTCCTATAATTCTGGAATCAGGGACCAATAAGTGCCCCGTGTACTTTGTCAGGGACCAAAACGACCCTCGACTAACATTGCCAGGGACCTAATTGGTCCTCGAGTTTTGCAATCAGTAACAAAATATGCATAACAGTTTGCAACTTCTGTATCAGCAATGTCATGAGTTATGTGTCTATATCAGTAGCAATCTATATCTGTTTGTGATACAATGTAGCAATCTTTTATCCTTCAATCGATGCCTAACTATGCAATAATATATAATGCCATAATATATTAAGGAATACATTCAAGGCTTTTTTATAATAGGTCATATGATAATACACACAAACAGATTTGAACTAACACATAATTTGTATAACAACAGGAAGGAGTACTCATTACAATTCACTGAAGCAAAAATACATTTGGGTCACTTGTTTTCACTTTTACCACACTAACAACAAACATACAGATCATGATCACACCAACACAAGCACCTAAGACCCTAGCTGACCTATCAACTGTCCTAATTTTTTTGTCCATCCTATCTAACTCCTCCACCATCTTCAGGTATACATCATTCAGTTTTCTTTCCTGCTGATGAAGCTTCATTCCTTGCTCAGTAATCTTCACATCTTGCTCTCTCATCATCATCTCCACATACTTCAACTTGAAGTTCATTTCAGCAACATCCAACTCCACAGTGTGAATTCTTGCTTCTTCCAGTTCCATGGGTTCATTACACATGTCATCTACCCATCTAAAAAAATCACAATAGGGCTTCTTCACCTGAAAAAAATAAACACCATGGTTAGCAAGTTTTCCAACTCAATAAAGGGGCAGATTACAAATTCGTACCTTGAAGTTAGGACACCCAAGGAAAGCCCTGTTTGGGTTCCTCTCAGTTTTGGAGGTATAGACAATGCTTTGTCTCCCACATTTGCACCACCAACCAGTGGTCCTTGCCATTGTTCTTCCCCCCATTGATTTACTCCCACTTGACCCCCCCATGCCAGAAGAAACACTCATCTTCTCCCACGCCCAGAAATCCGGTTGATGGCTTAATGTCTTTCGTCAAGTTTCAATCATCAAAGTGCAAACTTTCTGGCGGCGTTTTGCTGTTTACAGATTTGCTCATCAATTTGGGGGATGGAGTTTTCGGTTTAGGGTTCGATTGAAGGCATTTGGGTTTTTTTCAATTTTAGGGTTCATTATTTGGGTTTTATCAATTAATTGCATTCAAGTAAAACGACGTCGTGCTTTCCATGGGTGTCCACCGTCGTCGTCCAGCTTTCCACCGTGGAGTCCGCGTCAGCAGATAACGTGCCACATGGGCACCGTTAGTTTGACCGTGACGGAAGAGTTGACAGAAGGACTAACGTGGCCCTTTTTTCATAACTTTAGGGACCAATTTGGTACTTTTATATTGTCAGGGACTAAAATGGATTTCGCTAATATTGCTAGGGACCAAAAAGGGTATTTACTCAAAAAATAAAATTGATATGATCAGATGGAAGCTTTATTAATATATTTTAATTTTTTTTAAAAATAATTTTTTTAGGAAAATGCCATTTGACCGTGTCGGAGCATGTCGGAACGTGTCGGACACAGTCAAATTCGCGTGTCGAAATGGTCAACGTGTCGGGAATGTTGACCGCGTGTCGGACACCGTGTCAAATCGTGTCGGAGCGTATTGACGTGTCGGAGCGTATCAGACACGACACTCCCTGATTTTTGGAGTGTGAGTGGTCCCTTGCTATCACCTATCTCTATAAACCTCTCTCTTTCTCTCTTAATCTCTCTCAGCAAAAACACAGTGCAAAAACCATCTTTACTTTACAAGACCAAAAATGGGAAACTGCTTGAAGCACCAATCATCCACCAATAATCTACCTGCAGCTAAGAGTGGTTTTGCAACTAGAAACCACCAATCATCCCCCAAAACCAGTAAACCAAAGGGGAGAGGTAAGCGTGCCACTACTGCAAAACCAACAACTAGGGATGGGAACAAACATATCAATGTACAACACACTACAAGAAGACCCAAGCAGAACAGCTCTCCGCCCAAGATGTTTTCTGATTATTATCATTGAGTCCACTCTATTATCATGTTGTTGATTATGTTTGTCAAGCTATTGTCATCATATATGTCGATTATATTCCCCTTTATTAGAAACCGTATTCTCCATGAGCAGGTAGGGGCTTGATTTGGAATTACAAGTATTTAGGACTTGTTCGAAAGTTAATAAGGTTAGATTTGGGAATAAAAAATTACATCTAGTTCAGTTTTTGTTGGATTTGAGATATATTTATTATACCCTTCTTCTATGTTACAAAATTTATCAAACAATAATGTCTAAATTAAATTTATCAAACCATAATGTCTAAATTCATCATTAATTGTTTCCAAAGAAAAAAAAAATCACTTTCAATAATTTCATCATAACCAAATTTAATCTAGATCCAAAAGACATCCTTTGGTTCAACTCAAGGCTGGGTTCCCCTAATTCCACAGGATTAACAGAAAAATGGGTTATAACTAGTCTTCGAATCAGTGTGGGCCATAAATATCACTAACACTAAAAACTGGATGAAGACATTTTATAAAACTAGTTGTGGGCTGTGGCCATTAAGGACTTTAAGGCTTAACAATAGGGTTAAATCATTGGTCCAAGAAATAAGCCCAAATTAAATTCATTAGGCTTTGAGTTTTTCAATGAATTATTAATTAGTTGCCTCTATCTCTATGGAAGTAAATTTTTTTTTTTTTAGTTATTTTTAGGAGTAAGGTTATACTTATAACATATTTTCATTTATAACCTCTTACAATCATATCTTAATCGTTGATTTTCGTCAATCAACAGTTATCATTTATTGCAAAGTGATATATGAAGTTGAGCTTCCCTTACACTCATCCAACTTATGAATTATATGGCTACAAGAAAGAAAGAAAAAACATGCATAGAAATTTTTTATTAAACTAATAAACTACTAAAATATTAAATGTATATTTCTTCTTGTTTTATTTCTTAAGGCTCTTTGATCTTGTTACGCATAAAACTAAGAGGAGGTTGTTTATCATTAGAGGTAAAATATCTCAATGTAAAAGAAGAAATTAGTATAATAGATTAGAGCTCAAGGAGAGAATTAATTGGTATAAGACTTAAACAAAGGCTATAGGGATCAAAGTGAGATGTGGAGAGCACAATTTAGTTGATGTATTTTAGCATAGTAGGGAGAAAATGGGTGAAGAATGAAGGAGCGAGCTATATATATCATGGGAAAGATTCCCCTGCTTTGGAAAGGGTGCGTACCAAAATCGTTTTGTCCAGTAGGCCGAGGGGAACAGTGACCAATTTGCCACTGTTCATCATAAAATTTACCAGAATGCCACGCGCACAGTAAAAATTCCCAAACTGCCACGCAGGCTAATTCGCTACACAGTGCAGCGAATTAGGCCTGATGATGTGTCACGTCCTCAGCGGTCCACGTATTTCGCTACACAGGGTAGCGAAATACGTGGTCAAATGGTCAGCCCTGCCAGGCAACTTTTGGACACGTGTCACACCCCTGTAAAACACGTAATTCGCTACCCTGTACAGCGAAATATGCAGCAGAAGGGTCAGTTCATGTCAACTCAAAGTCAGGCCACGTGTCACTTCCCCACATAATTCGCTGTACTAGGTAGCGAATTATGTGGTTATTTTTGGCATGACTGGTAGCGAAATATGTAATATCTGCCAAGTGTCATCTCCCCACTAATTCGCTAGGGGGTACAGCGAAATTATGATACTTAATTTGCTACCCCCCCTAGCGAATTATGAGCTATAAATTACTCCATTTCGGGTATCAACTACCAGTGCCATATTTTTCCTTTTATGTTAAGGTTTACTACTTTTGTGTTGTTGTTGAATCTTAGTTTTATTTCTATTTTTGTAAGATGAGTGAGGGTAGGAATGATTTAATAGCAACTGTTTATTATAATGGAAGAAAATACTTTGGTCCAAACGGACAAGTGTTTGAAGGTGATGCAAAAATGTTTCGCATGAGCCCAAGATGCAATCTTCACGAGCTGAAGAAGTTAATATACAAGAAGTTAAGATTAGAACGTGGTCAAACTGTTACTCGGTTGACCGCTAGATGTGCCTCGGGTAACCCGGTGCAATGGGTTGGTGTGGAAATTGTCGACGATGAAGATGTAACGTTAGTAGTAGATGCAAGCACTTCTGAACACGGCGAGTCAAGATTTATTGAATTGTATGCAGAAGTCAACTACGGTGGACAATCCAGCAGCAGTCAACCGAGCAATCCATGCACTGACATCATCGACATAAACATGGTGCCCGAGGTTAATCTGGAAGTTGAGGTCGCGTCCCCAACGCTTGCACCACCAACCCAAGAAATTTTGTATGAAGCGGTTCCAGCCAACGACATGTACGATCCATCTTGGCGTACGGATAGTTCCGAGGAAGAGCGTGATGAAGGTCTTGTTCCAGATAGCGAGTCATCAGATACGGATGTCGATGGTGACTTTGATTGTTGTCCGTCTACTGCAGTTGAACAACCAATTCCATCGCCAGGCATTGTCGGAATGCAAGATCCTCCTGTTGCAGGTACGTAAGGATTAATGCTTTATAATAAAATATCTAATATCAAATATAACGACATTTACATTATATATTGGGTTTTTGGATATCTTGTTATGCAGGAAATGATAATGTACCATTTTGGTCTGGAGTAAGCCATTTCACGAATGTTAATTGGGAATATCCAGACCAAGAATTGGATGATATGAATAGAGCACAAATACCTAACTGGCAGATCGGCGACGAGCTATATAAGGACCAAATGTTTGACACTAAGCAAGATGTACAGATGGCAATTAAACAATATTGTATGGCAAATCATCGCACAACTGTCGTTCTGAAAAGTGATACGAAAAGGTTGATTATGGTTTGTCAAAATCATAACGCGGGTTGTCCAATGAGGATGAGAGCATACCAAAAAAAAGGCGGCAGCAAATGGGCGATAGGCATGTGGAACAACGAACACACATGTGTTAGTCAATCTCTTACCCAAGATCACAAGCAGTTGGACTCAAATCTCATTTGTTCATTGATCTTAGGTGCGTACAGTTATTCATATTAAATTTATAAAAACTTTGTCTATTGTTGACTAATACAGTGTTGTTTGACCACATAAACATAAATGATAAGAGAGGAGCCCAGTGTCAAAATTGGCCTTATCCAAGAAAAGATCGCTACTAGCCTTGGATTCCATATATCGTATAGGAAGGCATGGAAGGCAAAGCAAAAGGCTATTGTGAAAGTTTTTGGTGACTGGGACGAGTCGTATGCGTTCTTACCTAGGTGGCTGGATTACATGTTGCGTTTTTCTCCCGGATCCGCATATAAGCTGGATTTGTGTGACCATTTCATTGATGGATGCCTAGACCAAGCTCACAAGGTTTTCAGAAGGGTGTTTTGGACATTTAAGCAGTGTTGTGAAGCATTCAATTATTGCAAGCCAATAATCTTGATCGCGCAAAGGACAAGATTCGAAGTGCAAGAGTCGTATAATGTCCGGACTCATCGCGAGGGACGGAAATGGTCGGTTTCTTTATCTGACCGTACATGTCAGTGTGGTGAGTTCACTGCTTTCAGGTTCCCGTGTAGCCATGTCATTGCGGCATGTACATCGACGCATCACGATCCCACATTGTACATAGACCCTGCATACAGTGCCAAGAATCAATGTGAAATTTATTCGGGTCAATGGTATCCAATTGGTAACGAGGATTTCATACCGCCATTTGCACATGCAACAGTTATACCAGATGTGTCTATGAGACGTCAACGGGGGAGGCCAAGAAGTACACGTATTCACAATGAAATGGATTCGCGTGAAGGGGCAATTACTCGAACAAGGTGCGGTTATTGTAGGGTTGTTGGGCATAATAAACGCAATTGTCCTTCGCGCCAGCAACCACAGCAGTGAATGAGTCTTAAATATTTATTATATGCGTAAGTAACATGTGTATTTAGTTATTCGCAAAAGTCGTGATGTATGTACACTGACATGTTGGCTTTGTTATAATATTTAGTACCGCCATTTACATTTTATTGTATTTCAATGCTTCTTTTTGGCAGGAACATAACCATAATTATAAAGAAAACATCATTTGTAACAATATTGTATTACCAAAGGAAACAACGATAATCATAGCAATTACAACAACTACATAAGTCGCGCATAACATATCGTCATAACAGTCCATCGTCCATAGACTACTGAAGCAAAGTCAACCTAAACATACAGACACAACAAAATAACACATCAATGCTGTCGAGCATGATACCCTGCGCAATTAGCCTGATCATGGTCAAATGGTGACAGCATGCAAGTAAACCTGGCCTGTCGAACGGGGTTTCTCCTAATCCCCTGAGCATCAGCACCATCAACATCAGGATCTGCATCATTATGTGCAAGTGGCAAAAGCTCTTGTAGTACCAAAGAATCCCTATCCTCCCACTGAGCGATAAAGAATCCATGTCTCTCCCTCCAATCTACGTCTGTCTTGCCAGTGATGCTAATCGTCAAGAGGTCAAGACAACTTATCGGAGCATGTAGAACAGGCTGCTGAAATCCAAACTGCCGTAGAACTCGATCGGGCTGCTGATAGACAACGACCTGGTAACAAATAAGTGGACAGACAGAGATCCATCTACGGACGGTGTCAGAAGGTGGTGGATGACCTTCGAAACCCAGGTACGGTCTCCAACAAAACTCACGTCTCCGCATAACGTCCAGACGATGCCGGTACCTGCGAATGTGTGTGCACACAGTCTGCCGCACATCATAACTGTTAAACCTGCACCAAATAGTCCACAAGCGATAATTACCATACAAGAACTGCTAAAATATTAACATTCGTATAATTTGAATAATTTACATTAACAACATTAATATTACCTGTGTCCATAAGCAGCATGTACATCAGTGACTTCGGGTATTCCAGGAGAGATAGGCGGGAATCTGGTCCACGCCCATAATTGCAATAAGAGTGCACATCCACCCATTTCAGAACGTCTCCTGTCAGTGACTTTGCACAGTTCCTTATATAATACGGCGAGAACTGCAGAGCCCCAACTGTAGGTTCCACACCGTTGAAAATTATCCAAATATGTTAAAAATCTCGCAGGAACGAAGCTGGAAGCAGTGTCAACAAACAGTGTCCCCCCGAGTATGCGCAAAATTAGTGCGCAAGTATATCTCATACGGTCAACCTCAGTGTTTGCGTGGCGTGCATAATCCCGAAACTTCTGCCGTAGGAAGTGGAGACCCAGCAAACCTCCAGACAAATCCCTACCAGCCTGTGGATTTACGCCTAAGTAGTCATTGACTAACTGATTAAATGGATGTCGTCCATGGCACCCGGACACAACCTCACCATCAGTGGGCAATCCTAGTAGATGATGCACATCCTCCAAGGTAATGGTGACCTCGCCCATCCGCATATGAAATGTCCGTGTCTCTGGGCGCCATCGCTCGACAAGCGCAGAAACAAGTGAATGGTCTATCTGAAATCATAAAAAATATGTGGTCAATCAGCAATAAATAAATATTTATCACAATGCCATATGCCAAAGTCAGGAGATAGTGATAAAATAAAAAACTACTAACCTCATGATTGCGCAGGCGCGCAACATGGTAGAAGCCAGCCTGCCTCAACCATGGCTCAATCTCTTCAGGAATGGCACGGTGATCATGTGTCGCAGCATGTCGCACATTAATCACACGATCCGGGACATTCAGATCCTCACAGGTGTTCCACACATGTGTGGATATATGTTTCTCCTGTAAAGTTAGGAGAGTCTTGTCTGAAGGCCCAGGGTCAATCACGCTGCGTGGAGACCCAGGACGAGGTGCCTCATCATGCTCCATATCTAAATAAATTAATCCTAAACAATTAAATTAATAATCATCAACCAAAAAATCATGAATATTTGGCTAAATAAATAAAATTAATAAAAGCACAATTCAAAGGTCTTTCTCCATTTAAGTTACTGCTTTAACTAAATTAAAATAAATTCATAACCTATCGTGTCTAAGATCAACAGTAACTAACAATGAAATAAGTATTAAAACATAAATAATAAATTAAATTATTTAAACCTACGATTTTATAACTTAATAGATTCACATAATTTCCAACCTAAGGTTTCAAAATTTTAAGAATTAAACAATATTCTAAATTATTAACGTTTATAAAATAATAAAAAAATTTAATTATGTAGACCTAACCAAAGTCATTTATGCGTATTATCAAGAATTAACACATTTATTAACCTAATGGCTCAAATACCAACATTAAATAATATTAACACATTTTACTAGCCTAAGGTTTTAAAACCCTAAACCCAAAATCTAAATTTATAAATTATTAACGTTTATATATTTTGTGCAAAATTTATTAACACATTTTACTAGCCTAAGGTTTCAAAAACCAAAATTAAATAACATTACACATGTATTAAAGCTTAAATAATAAATTAAATAAATTACACCTAATCATTTTTGCATGATTTAAAATTATAACATTTACTAGTCTAAGGTTGGAAATATCAACATTAAATAATATATCACATTCACTAACCTAAAGTTTCAAGTATCAACACTAAATACTACAACATATTTACTAACCTAAAGTTTCAAGCCTAAACACTAAATAATATAACATATTTACTAACCTAAAGTTTCATGCCTAAACACTAAATAATATAACATATTTATAAAAAAAACATAATTAATGAAACAAACATATTATAAAAGCAATGAAATAAATTACTAACCTTGTAGAGAGAGAATGCACTTAGAGAGAGAGAGTGAGGGAGAGGATGAGAGAAATTGGTGGGGGGAGGGGGTGGGGACGGAAGGGTATATATAGCAAAAAATTTGCACCTAATTCGCTACCCAAGGCAGCGAATTCGTGCCATGCTGCCACGTGTCTGACATGCGCAGGGCAGCAGGTGACCGTTGCCACGTATTTCGCTACACAGACTAGCGAAATACGGGTGGCTTGACACGTGTCCAAAAGTTGCCTGGCAGGGCTGACCATTTGACCACGTATTTCGCTACCCTGTGTAGCGAAATACGTGGACCACTGAGGACGTGACACATCATCAGGCCTAATTCGCTGCACTGTGGAGCGAATTAGCCTGCGTGGCAGTTTGAGAATTTTTACTGTGCGCGTAGCATTCTGGTAAATTTTATGATGAACAGTGGCAAATTGGACACTGTTCCAGGCCGAGGCAGCATGATTTTTCACAGTGTTATTAAAACCGGACCGGCCCGGCCCGGTCGGTCCGACCGGTTGACCCGGAAACCGGCCCATCAACCGGTCCGGTTATAACATTGGACCGCTTAAGTAATCGACCCGGCATTGACCCAGTGACCCGGTCATAAACCGCGGTCCGACCGGTAAACCGGTACCGGTTTGCCCTTCAAACCGGTTTTTCAAAATTAGTTACAAAATCTTTTTTTGCAGCAAGTGGGATTCGAACACACTACCTTGGTGTAAAGAGAGCCGTTTCCTACCACTACGCCACCATCACTTGTTGAATAATTTATACCATTTAATATATTTATCATATAACTTTTAAGTTAAGAGAATTATTTCAAAAACTGCATGTAATGGGGTTCGAACCCCTTGCATTAAGGATAAACAACATAGCAAATACCACTAAACTACATCAGGTTATTGTGTAGATAGCACCATTTAATATATTTATTATATAATTAAGTATAAAATATAAATTTATATATATATATATATATCCGGTTTATGCGGTTCAACCCGTGACCCACCGGTTGAACCATTGACCCAGTGACCCGGTACCTAGACTGGGTCAATGACCGGTCCGGTTCTAATAACATTGATTTTTCACATGTGAGGGTCACATGTGTGTATGAGTGAGGTGTAAAGAGGTCTTTTGTCCTTTGGTGAGTGAGAGGTTGGACTTGTTGGGCGACCCAACATGATGATGGCCCATCATAGTATAATTCTAATTATAAATTATTTTAAATACAAAATAAATTTTTATAAACACACATTATAAATTACCAATTAAGTAATTTGTTGGGTCACAACTCACAAGTATGCCAAAACTACGCAACTAGGCATAATCAAATATAGAATTGTATCTAATTAAAAGTATTTGTAATCTAGATACAACCAAAAATTGAAAAGAGGAATGGTAATTGTTAGCACCAAATTATATATGTTAATATTGTATTATTTTATGTTATTTTAATATCTTTTGGGCTGTTTAATAAGTGATATTGCAGGTAAATGGGCCAAAAGAGATTAAAATGGCCCAAGCTGAAAAAGAAAGTAAAAAGAGAGGTAAAAAAATTAAGAGAGAAGAATTTGGCTTATTTTCTTACATGTTATATTTTCATTTTTACTTTCAGCTGAGAAGAAAAAAAAATCGCAAGGTGCACATGGGTCAAATAGAGATCAATTCATAACCATTGGATGAAAGGAGATGGACGGCTGCTGATGATAAGGATTTTTAGTATTTTAGTTAATATGTGTGGTTTGTAAAAAACAGAGAAGAGAGATATAGATTTAGTTTTCAGAGATTTAGGTTTTCCAAAAGTTTTTTACGTTTTAAAAATCTCTTTTGTAATTTTTCTGAACTTCTAAGTGTTTAAGAACCATTGTGCAAAAAGTTTCTTACATCACTATTCAAGATCCAGAATCTCAAGCATTGACAAGCTGAAGAAGAAAGGATCGAAGGAGGTGCATGCAGATGGAGATTCAAGATCCTGCTCTAGTTTAGGATCGGTATTCTGTTAAATAATTCTTCTGATTTTATCTTTTAATGCATGTTTTCTGTTTTCTTTAATCTTTGATTTTCGTTATCTGAATATGGGTTTCTAGTTTCCTTTCTTTTCTGGGTATGTTAAAAATGATTGGATGAATTTTTGATGTTCTTTGTACTGTTTCGTTTATTTTATTTGTTTGATTCTTTTACTTTTCAACTCAAGAAATCCGTGGGAATGGAACTTGAGTTTTTCAACAAAAAGAAATTGGGAAATGGATTTTTATTAAGTGTTAAATGAACCCTTTTGGATTAGGGATAATCAAAGGTGATTTCTGATAAATTTTTGTAAAGATTCAAGAAGCTTTGGGAAAAGTTCTTCTTGAACCTTAATGTTGATTCTGGAAAGTTTCAACTAAACTTGCCGTAGCAACTCAGAAACTGAGATAAACTCGTTGTAGCACTGTACGAATTTGCAGTTTGCAAATATTTTTGTCATCCATGATTTTGAGATATACCCAGAAGCCTTTTAATATTGATAATCATTTCTTTACTTTTTAGTTCAATTCTAATGCATGATAAAAACTATACAAAACTTTCTTGTTCTAAAAAACCAATTAAATTTCAATTACAGAAATTTTAATTCAGAAAAATAAATAGAAAATACTTCATACCGTTCCCTAAGAACGATACTCTATCTTTTGAAAAATTACTAACCAACAGTGATTCTATTCTAAATTTACTAGCATATAACAAAAACTTATTCAGTTCACCAAGTTTGTCCAAATTTAATAAAAAATAGGAATGCTATACTTATATCCTTCTTAACAAAAGCATTAAGAGGGGATGGTATATATGGTGTATAAGTCAAACACGTATAAAAATATCTCAGTATAGTGAAGGCATGGTTGAATTTCCTCCTATAGTTGAACCAAATTAAGATAGGGCTTGAACTTCGAGCTGTAATTGAACCAACACCAAGCATGCCTAAACTTCCAATTGCATTTGATCCAAACCCATAAATACTTTAACTTCTAACCATCTAGAAATTCACAAAAGATCAATACTAACTATAACTTGATATTAAAAATGAAAAATATGGTATTATTGTTTAGAGTAAATTACATGAAACCATCTCAAGATAAAGTATTTAAAATTTCCGAAAAAAAAGTAAAGTATTTTTTGAAAAACCACCTTCCACTTTGAATTCAATAAACCCCCTTACACTTTAAATAGTAACAATTAAACATATATTAATTAACTTTATGACAAAAATAGCCCCATCTTCATTCCACCATCTACCACAACACAACTATTGAGGCTTTTTGACCACATTATTGTAAGAATAGTAACGTATCACCTTCCACATTCTTTAGTCGCGCACTTGATATTTACGACGCGCACACGATGGATGCGCATTTTGTTTCTCAGAATAACTAGACACGCTACAAAAGGTAGTGGGTCTAAACCGGCAAAAACGCGTAGCTTGCACTGCCGCGTCTAATGTATTTAAAAGAAGGAACAAATGTGAACAACTTATCAATTCTGACTTCTTTGAACATTTTGCTGCTGAGGTCTTTGGTCATACCAAATTTCATTTACCTGCATTTGTTGAGGAGAATCAGAAGACAGCAAAGAAGGACATTCATTAGACTCGTGATTGTCCTGACAATATTCACACACAACAGCAACAGCTTTAGCCTGAATACCAGAAAGTTGCATCTTATCAAGCCTTGAAGTCAAACTTGCCATTTGCTGAGATAATAACTTATTTTCAGCCAACACAACATCATTGCCTTCCAGCTGAAGAATACCTCTCTTAGGCTTAGATGACAACCCTTCATTTTCATTGGCGGCCATTCTCTCAATCAACTCAAGAGTCTCATTTGCTATTAAGGATTTAATAGTACCACCTGCTGCACCATTCAACACCATCTGAATATCAGGTGTACAACCGTTGAAGAAGATTCTCACTTGATTGCCAGCAGTCCAGTTATAATGAGAACACCTCCTCATCAAATCCTTGAATCTGTTCCAAGTTGCACACATACTTTCACCCTCCAACTGAGCGAAATTGGTGATATCATTCACCATCTGATTATACCTCTCCATGGAGAAGAACTCAACAAAGAATTTTTGGGACAAATCATCCCATGTAGGAATGCTACGTGCAGGCTGCCTTTCCAACCAATTAAGATCCTTTCCCTTAATAGCAAAAGGGAACAACCTCAACCGGATTGCATCATAGGACACTTGAGAATGTTTGATTGAGTCACATATCATAAGGAATCTGTTTATGAATCTGTGAGGATCTTCATTCTCCTCTCCTACAAACTGGGCTCTCTCCACAAATTGAATAGTGGAAGACTTTAGCTCCCAATTATTGTTACCAATTACCGGATGAACAATGCTTGAGTTCGGCCTATTGAAAGCTGGAGTAAGAATAGTATCCATGAGTAGATTTCCTTCATCATTGTTTGCTGCCATGATTGGTACTTCAATTGGTATCTCCTGTGTCTCTTCAGATAGAGTACCAAACTCTTTGAATTCAAGCTTTTTCTGAGCGAGTTTTCTATTCCTCCTTTCGGTCTTTGTAATCTCAGGATCAAACAGAAATTCTGCAATTGTACCTCGCATACAACTCAAGAAAGAGATTAGTAGCACTTTTCAAATAAAAATAAAATAAACCGGCAAAAACGCATAGCTTGCACTGCCGCGTCTAATGTATTTAAAAGAAGGAACAAATGTGAACAACTTATCAATTTAGCATAGCAACTAGGGGTGAAGCTGGACCGAGCTGGCCTACAGGGGCCTACAGCTCGGCCTACGTCAGGCCAGACCTAACCTAGTATATTTTGTAAAATAGGCCGGGCTTGTGTTTTGAAAAAGCTTGTTTAATAAAAAGGTCGTAGACCCATTTTCACAAGGCCTGGCCTATAAGCTTACAGGTCAGCCAATATTATACTATTTATTTTAAATAAAATAAAATAGAATAAGTATACCTTCAAGAAAAAACAAAAGATATAAATTTAATCAATTTAATTATTTATAACTTAATTATATCCGATTATATTTTAATAGAAATCTGACTTTATTTCTTATGTAAGATGAACCAACATCTCAGCATGTTAGTTTATGTATATAAATATATTAAAAGATTTTTAGGAGATGTTATATTTACTACAAGCATCATAATGTGTTTGTTGGATTCATGTAGTTATTTAATTTACATAGTATGGATTTGTTTGTTACATTTGATGAAATATATGTTATTTAGTTTGAGCATTTTGCTTTTGAAAGTGACTTAAATGCAGATTGTATGAGTTTTGTTGTGATTCATGATTCTGTTTGGATGTTGAAATTATGATTTTTGGTTTAGCAACATAAGTTGAGTATTTTGTAAAGTTGATTCATGATTCTGCTTGGAAGTTGAAAATTAACAGGCTAACGGGCTAGCCAGACCATTTGTTTTTCCATAAACGGGCCAAGTCAGGCTAACAGTTTGACTCGTATTAGGCTTGGGCCAGGCCAAATTGAAAATTTTTGACGTAGGCTTAGGCTTTTCGGGACAAAGCTTTGCCCAGCCCAACCCACTTTCACCCCTAATAGCAAGCATTGTAATGAGTCTCGAACTCCAAAAATATTGTAGCCTCTTATGTACATTAAACAATGGATAATACTTCTCTTATTTAATATGAGAGAATTTTTTTCCTGCATTGATAAAACATGTGGATCGCACAAGTTAAAGAAAAAATTTATAGACACGTATATATATATATATATATATATATATATATATATATATATATATATGGGGCAGGATATTCTTACACCAGTGTAAGAGTTAGAAGTCTTACATTCAATCTTGATCATTGATCCACTTGTATCCAATGGCTCACATTACTAAAAAAATTAAAGCCCTTAGATATAAATAGAATCAATGGTCAAGATTGAGAGTGTAACTTAGTGTAAAATGATCCTGACCCTATATATATAATTGTTATTTCATTTAATTAGTTTATGAGTAAACACCCTTTTTAGTCCCTGGCAATATCTACGAAGTCCTTTTCAGTCCCTGGCAATAAAAAAGGACCAAATTGGTCCCTGAAAGTACAAGAAAAGGGCCACTCTACATATTTGGGAGTTGACATAAGGACTAACATGGCCATTTTTTTGTAATTTCAGGGACCAATTTGGTCTTTTTTTATTGCCAGGGACTAAAAAGGACTTCGTAGATATTGACAGGGACTAAAAAGGGTGTTTACTCTTAGTTTATATTTGGAAAAATTTGTTAATGAATGCTTTGATTTGCATGATTTTTCTTTTTAAAAATATATTGGCGTAGTTATGAAAGATTAGTATCGTTCGCTATCCATTGTTAATGAATGCCACTCATTAGTCATTAACAACCTCCTCTGCCACCACCCATCATTGTTCGCTATCCATTGTTGGTCGTCAGTCACCCCCTCATCGGAAAAATATAAAAAAATGTTAATTCTAATTTGTTATACTACACCAGTTTTGGTGCCGGAAGGGATGATTTTGAATGGGAATTGTACCGTTAGGTTCTGTGAGCCCACTATGTACCCTTGAGGGTAACGTTACTATATGGATTATACCACTAGGCGAGCTAAAGACCAGACTAGAAGGTGTAGTTCCAAGAGGCAGGCAAGCTAATAGCAATGGCAGATTAATAACAGGAGTATGACTTGGAAGTAAATGGGCATAACAACAGTACATAAAAGATACCAATAAGGTGTGCCCAGGAGGGCTATTTATAAGGGAAATGGTGCGGGTTGGTGAGGGAGAGGTCAACTCTCCTTGGGATTTACTCCCATGATGCAGTGTTAGGCGTGCTGGCGCTGTCTTTGTGGCAGTGCTGCGCCCTCTGCACTCTGGCGGTGTCAACGCCGGGCAAAGGGGGAGTTTCCCTTTGTGGTGTCTGTCGTAGTCGCCTTCAACGGTTAGCGTTCCAAGATGGGACATTTTGGTGTATACCTTGGGCCTGCTGCTACGTTGGGGGTTGAGGGGGTCCATGTCAGCCCTAAGGGCTGACGTGGGGCAAGACTGAGGCTGGGCTTGAGTGATTGGGCCAGCTGAGGGTTGGGCCTGTGTAGTTGGGCCACCCCAGTACTCAGGCCATCCAGAACAGGAGCCCCCCAGCTTGGTAGCAGCCGTGGGGTGGTGCCAAGTTAAAGACTCCGGACGTTCTCGTCAGGGCGGTGTGCGTCCTTCAAGAGGGAGTTACTGGCGCTCTCTGGGTATAAGTTGGCGCCTTGGTAGATAGGATTTGGCGACCCATCATTTGGCGATGTGAAATTCTTGAGTACGGGCGATTGCTTTTGGTGATAACTGTCCTACGGTCATTGATGGCGGGGATTGGTAGGTGACAGAACCGGAAAGCTGCCTCTTAAACTTTTCGGTTTCCGAGGAGCCGTAATGATGAGTTATCCCATCATTACTATTTACTGCAGGCATCCAAGCGTCATAGGGTTCGGCGCATTAATGCGACGCGACTGGTGATTTGTCCCTTTGAAGTGACCGTTTTGCCCCCTCTCCTTAACCGCTCATCACACGATGAGCATGCCATCGTACGGTTAAGTGAGGATTACTTACACGTGTCTGTGTGAGACTTGTGTGACTTGCGTGAGGCCTCTCTCTTTCCCCCCTTTTTTTTATAAAAGGGGAAGAGCCCCTTTGTTAGGGTTCTTCCTTACGCGAAACCTACACTCTTACGCATTGCTCAGAGCCTTTGTTCCCTATCCTCAGTTTGGTGTGATAGTGCCGGTCTTCTTTCTCTTCTTTCCTGCGATTCTCAGGTATAGTCTTTCTTCTCTTGTCGTTTCTATTCTCATTTCTGGTTGTCTTCAACTCTTTTTTCTGCTGTATCGATGGTTAGGTTTACAGAACCTATCCCAGGCCTCATACTCCCTGAATTGGAAGTAGAAATCAAGGAAGAGGAGTTTGACGAGGCCTTTGAGGCACTGGGGGATAGTGCGGTGGGGCCAGCGATGCGAGAGTATCTTGCTAGTTACGCCCCAAGTCGTCCCTTAGTTCCTGGGGTTGAGAAGTTTCCCCACGGGAAGGTGCCCGAACTTCTGGGTTTTAGCGAAAAGGAGATTCAAAATCTCCTTCCCGAGAGAGCTTTAGGTCCTATCCTACCGTATGCTGGTGAGGCGTCATGTTCAATTCCCCGTAGTGGACGCCGCAGAGGGCGCAACGATTTAGTTGGTGAGAAGAACTCCAGATCTGGTGGGCGTTCGCCTGCCGCCTCTAGGAGGCAGATGCTCGCTTCACGCCGTCGCGTTTCTCGGCGTTCTGATCTTGGAGTTGGGCGATTAATTCGACCCGTATCCAACATCAACCGCCTGCGTCAAAACCGTCCCTTAGAGTATTATTTCCACCCTCGCCCTTCTCCAGTTGCCCTTCGTTCCTCTCATGGTCTAATTCCCCCCATTCCCCAATCTTTCCATCGTCGCATGTATAATGAGTCCACAGAAAACCGTTTGGGTAGATATCACCCGGAGGATGGTCGCCTTACAAGGTATGGCGATATAGGGCTTTATAAAATACCGCCTGCTTGGTGGCCTTCTAACCTGAGCTATTCAGATTTTTATTCAAGTTCATCAGATACCTCAGATTATGATGGTAAGTTAACTGTATAATTTTTCCTTTTTCCTTTTCGTTGTGCTTGGCGCGGGGGGTGTTGGAGGTGACAGGGATGTTGATAGGGTGGGTTGGAGTATCTCGTTTCCTTTTGCAATGCTCTTCCTGGCGTCAGTGAAGTTTAGAAGATTGACTGTGTGTTTGTCGCTCCTAGGTAGGACTCACAAGGATTTTCCAGACTTATGGCGACTGTTCCGTCGGACGATAATCTTGGGGCGCGGGATTGGGTTGACTCAGTGGTGGCCTCAACTTCTTCAAGCTACTCTGACAAGAGCATCTTACGCAGTCACTATAAAGGTGAGCCTAGCTTTAGTATAACTGAAAATGGCGCCATGGAGGCGAAGTGGCAACCGATCGCGGTCGGCCCTGATCGTCGAGTTTGTGACGCGCCTCTTATGGAGCAGCGATTACGATGGCGATTTATGGTGTACAAAACGCACTTTACTGATCAGAAGGTGAGGTTTCCGTTATCCGAGTTCGAGATGGGGGTGCTATCTCAATTACAGGTCGCGCCTTCACAACTGCATCCCAACGCTTGGGCGTTTGTTAGAGTTTTTGACAGTATATGCAAGTATTTTGACATGGCCTATTCTGTACGATCATTTTTCTACTGCTTTCAAGTGTCACCATCCAAGAAGACGAAGCTTGGTTGGGTTTCTTTGAAGGCGGGCAACTCGATTGGATCAATATTTGCCCAGTATGCCAATTCTTACAAAAATTGGACGCGTACCTTCTTTTAGATTGAACCAGTGCTAAGCGAGGGCGAGCTCCCTTTCTTTGATGATCCGTCGAGTGGGGAGTGTCGGTTTCCCCTGTACTGGACTAAGGCTCACTATGAAACGCCGGCCGGTCAGTACTCGTTTGCTCTAAGGGTCATATCTCCTGGGGAGGTAAAGGCGATCAGTTGGTTTTTGGAGGTAAAGGGGGGTCTTGACAGGTGGCCCACGAAGCAAGTGTTGTGTCATGAAGGTGTGGTGGCGTTCAATGTTTTCCTTTTTCTTTAACTTTGTGGCGATTTATTCTGAGTCTTCTTGTGTTTACCCTTTCTTGTGTTTATACTGACTCGTATCTTATTGTTTGTAGTTGGAAACATGGCAACCGATGCATTGAAACTTGCGCGTGATGCCGCCGCTAAAGTGAGGGCCAAGCATGGCGTAGCGCCTCAGACTCAGACCATCCTTCCTTCAAAAAGGAAAAGCTTGGACAAGGGTAAAGCCATAGAGGTCCGCCACAAAAAAAAGAAAGTTCGGTCTGCTGCTGACATCCCTGCTGGTGAACTTGAGAGACGGGCTAACCGCCCTATTATTAGAGATCCCACTGGCGTGACTGGCTACTCTTCTGCAAGTGAATCAACACTTGGTTCTGGGTTACAAGGTGCGACAGCGAGCTTAACACCACCAAGATCTTCCCAGGCGAGGCGCTCTGAGCGTTCTGGGGGCGGTCTGACCCGGGATGGTGCTTCTGAAGGCGATCCGGCAATTAACCACCCTTCGGGCGATGGGGGAGGTGACCACCCTGTTAAGCCGTCTGAGGCTGTAGGTTCACCCCCTCTTCCTGAAATCCTTGTGAGCAGGGCGCTCAGGTTGTCCGAGAGGGACCTTGCCCACGGCTTCCCCAACATCAGGCGTCCCAAGATGGTAATGCCTGCGCGTTTCGACCGTCAGCAATACATGGACTGCACCCAAGTAATAATTGGCCGTCTCCTGGGCCAACAGGAGATTACCCTGGATTTTGAGGAACGATGCACCCGACAAGAGGATCTTATTGTTGACTTGGGGGGGCAGGTGAATAGCTTGACTGCTGACGTAGGGCGCCTTGGCAAAGAAGTTGCTGACGGGAAAGCTTCTTCAAAATCTTTGATGGCGCAATTAAAAACGGCAGAGGACGCGGTGAAACTATTGACCGCCGATAAAAACAACCTGAGTCTGTCAGTGGAGAATTTGAAGAAGGAAAAGGAGACTCTTTCAGCAGAGCGAGATCAACTATCTTCAGATTTATTTTTCGCGCACGGGAGCCTTCACGCCAGGAATGACGACTATAAGAAGGCTGTTGAGCAAGTGGGGAAGCTGGAAGAGGCTCTGGCAGATCTGATGTACGATTCTTTCAACAACGCCCTCAAACAGGTTGCCGTGAGGTATCCTGGTGTCAATTTGACTGGCCTGGATCCGTCTTATGATGTAGAGGATGGCCAGATTGTAGAGCGCCTTGAAGGTGGTGGTGTGAAGGTGATTGAAACGTCGCCAGAGACTGTTGACGATGAAGGAGCTCGCGGCGTGCTTCCTATGACTGACACAGACAGTGATCATACACGAGATAGTGCTGGGCGTGTAACGTCAGGCGATCCTGTTGGTAGTGCTGGGCAGGTTGAAACGGTTCAGGCGTCGGTGGCGGTTACCTCAGCAGTTGAAGGGGACTCGTCCATTCAGGATCGGGATGTTTAAGATGCTCTGGCGACCGTTCAGGCGTTTTTTTTTTTTTTTTTGGCGCGGTTGGTATGTCAACAGCGGCCTTATGTTGTAGAGACTATTAATATCAACGAGTGGATTTCCTTTACCTTTGTCATTTTTCACGCTTTGTCTAAAGAACCGCTTTATTTTCCTTGCCTCTTTTCCTGTGAATTAAGCCTGATTTAAAGAGCGTTGGCTGGGGGTGAGGACCATCCCAGTCCAACTGCGGCGATGGTGAGAGCCATCTTGCTTGCTAGGCGTTGGCTGGGGGTGAGGACCGTCCCAGTCCAACTGCGGCGAGGGTGAGAACCATCTCGCTTGTTGGGCGTCGGCTAGGGTGAAGACCCTTCTAGACCAACTATGGCGGGGGTGAGAATCGTCCCGTAGTTGGGCGTTGGCTGGGGGTGAGAACCATCCCAGACCAACTATGGCGGGGGTGAGAACCGTCCCGTAGTTGGGCGTTGGCTGGGGGTGAGAACCATCCCAGACCGACTATGGCGGGGGTGAGAACTGTCCCGTAGTTGGGCGTTGGCTGGGGGTGAGAACCATCCCAGACCAACTATGGCAGGGGTGAGAACCGTCCCGTAGTTGGGCGTTGGCTGGGGGTGAGAACCATCCCAGACCAACTATGGCGGGGGTGAGAACCGTCCTGTAGGTTGGCGTTGGCTGGGGTGAGAACCATCCCAGACCAACTATGGCGGGGGTCAGAACCGTCTCGTAGCTGGGCGTTGGCTGGGGGTGAGAACCATCCCAGTCCAACGACGGCGAGGGTGAGAATCATCTCGCTTGTTGGGCGTTGTCTGGGGGTGAGAACCATCCCAGACAAACTATGGCGGGGGTGAGAACCGTCCCGTAATCACATTTGATAGTGTTAAATTGAATTGGCGATCTTTATTGAAGCTCAAAACTCTGCCTCGTTAAAAACCTTTCCCAGGAAAACCCTATGCGATAAAAGCCTAGGAAAGGAAAAGAGTGCAGGAGTTGTTACATGATAACTTAACTATAATACACTAGAAGGAAAGGCGCTACCAAGGGCGAGCTTTCCTTCGCGAGCGTTTTTATTTCCAACGTCTACTCTTCGAAGCACCAAATCTTTTTCTTGGAAACTCCTGGTGATTACCTTCTTATTGTAGTAAGTAGCTGATTTTTCTTTAGAATGGAGATCAGACTCGGCGGCAGACCTTCTGAGTTCGTCTAGCAGGTCTAATGCTTCTTTCAAATTCTGTGTGTTGTCGATCTCGGTTACGTGCTCTCGCCGCCAGGAGGGTTCACCGATTTCTACTGGGATCATGGCTTCAGCGCCGTAAGTCAGCCTAAACAGAGTTTCTTTTGTGGATGACTGGGCGGTTGTCCTGTACCCCCACAGGACGTTGTCAACATTGTCAATCCATGCCCCTTTGTGTGCTTCAAGCTTCTTTTTAATTCCTTTCCCCAGCATTTTATTGGCTGATTCAACCAAACCGTTGGATTGTGGGTGTTCTACGGCAGCAAAGTGGTGTCGTATGTGCAGGCTGCTCATTAATTCGCGAAACTTGGCATCGGTAAATTGAGTACCGTTATCCGTGATAACTTCCCCGGGAATGCCAAAACGGTAAACGATGCTTCTCCAGAAGAACCGTCTTGCTTTTTGAGAGGTTATAGTTGCCAAGGGTTCTGCTTATACCCACTTGGTAAAATAGTCCATAGCGACCATCAGCCACTGAACTCGCCCAGCTGCCATAGGGAAAGGACCCAGAATGTCGATGCCCCATTTGTAGAAAGGCCATGGTGTGGTGATTGATGTTAACTCTTCTGGCGGCGCTCTATGTATGTCGGTGAACCTCTGACATTTTTCGCATTTTTTGACGTGTTCGTGGGCGTCACGTTCCATAGTTGGCCAATAAAATCCAGCTCTCAACGCCTTCTTTGCTAGTGAGTGACCGCCCATGTGATGGCCGTTGATTCCTTCATGGATTTCTTCTAACACGCATGGAACATCAGTGGGATTCAAACATTTCAGGAGTGGGGTTGAGAGTCCTCGCTTGTACAACCACCCTTGTACTATGCAGAAGTGAG